>NW_021316576.1:0-1746 GCF_002162155.2 Triticum dicoccoides | reverse complement strand
AACTACCCCAAGTGATTGGCAGATAAGAAGGATGGCAAAGTAAACATAAAGTATATTTGATATACATGTTATTGATGTGTACTTTACTAGTGTTTATAGCAACCCCTCAGTATTTGATACTAGTTCAGTTGCTAAGATTAGTAACTCGAAACGGGAGTTGCAGAATAAACAGAGACTAGTTAAGGGTGAAGTGACGATGTGTGTTGGAAGTGGTTCCAAGATTAATATGATCATCATCGCACACTCCCTATACTTTCGGGATTAGTGTTGAACCTGAATAAGTGTTATTTGGTGTTTCCGTTGAACATGAATATGATTTGATCATGTTTATTGTAATAAGGTTATTCATTTAAGTAAGAGAATAAATTGTTGTTCTGTTTACATGAATAAAACCTTATATGGTTACACACCCAATGAAAATAGTTCGTTGGATCTCGATCGTAGTAATACACATAATCATAATATTGAAACCAAAAGATGCAAAGTTAATAATGATAGTGCAACTTATTTGTGGCACTGCTGTTTAGGTCATATTGGTGTAAAGCGCATGAAGAAACTCCATGCTGATGGGCTTTTGGAATCACTTGATTATGAATCAGTTGATGCTTGCGAACCATGCCTCGTGGGCAAGATGACTAAGACTCCGTTCTTCAGAACAATGGAGCGAGCAACAAATTTGTTGGAAATCATACATACTGATGTATGTGGTCCGATGAATATTGACACTCGTGATAGGTATCATTATTTTCTGAACTTCACAGATGATTTGAGCAGATATGAGTATATCTACTTAATGAAACATAAATCTGAAACATTTGAAAAGTTCAAAGAATTTCAGAGTGAAGTTGAAAATCATCGTAACAAGAAAATAAAGTTTCTACGATCTGATCGTGGAGGAGAATATTTAAGTTACGAGTTTGGTGTACATTTGAAAAATTGTGGAATAGTTTCGCAACTCACGCCACCCGGAACACCACAGCGTAATGGTGTGTCCGAACGTCGTAATCGTACTTTATTAGATATGGTGCGATCTATGATGTCTCTTACAGATTTACCGCTATCGTTTTAGGGTTATGCTCTAGAGACGGCCGCATTCACGGTAAATAGGGCACCATCAAAATCCGTTGAGACGACGCCTTATGAACTGTGGTTTGGCAAGAAACCAAAGTTGTCGTTTCTTAAAGTTTTGGGGTGTGATGCTTATGTGAAAAAAGTTTTCATCCTGATAAGCTCATACCCAAATCGGAGAAATATGTCTTCATAGGATACCCAAAGGAGACTGTTGGGTACACCTTCTATCACAGATCCGAAGGCAAGACATTCGTTGCTAAGAATGGATCCTTTCTAGAGAAGGAGTTTCTCTCGAAAGAAGTGAGTGGGAGGAAAGTAGAAAACTTGATAAGGTAATTGTACCTTCTCCCTTATTGGAAAGTAGTTCATCACAGAAATCTGTTCTTGTGACTACTACACCAATTAGTGAGGAAGCTAATGATGATGATCATGTAACTTCAGATCAAGTTACTACTGAATCTCATAGGTAAACCAGAGTGAGATCCGCACCAGAGTGGTACGGTAATCCTGTTCTGGAAGTCATGTTACTAGACCATGACGAACTTGAGAACTATGAGGAAGCGATGATGAGCCCAGATTCCGCGAAATGGTTTGAGGTCATGAAATCTGAGATATGATCCATGTATGAGAACAAAGTATGGACTTTGATGGATTTGCCCGATGATCGGCAAGCCA
>NW_021316575.1:0-1332 GCF_002162155.2 Triticum dicoccoides | reverse complement strand
CCGGTGATCCTCGTTCACGGCAACCGCCTCGGACCGCCTATATAAAGGGGTCCCGAGCTCACTCTCGTGCACGCAGCACCTCCACTACTCACCAACACCCCGCCAGGCCACTAGGGGGACCTCGAGGAGGTCTCCTCCCCCAGCTCCGGCCGCCTCGCCCCGCCTCGGCCTCCAGCTCGATTCACTTCGGTGAGGCCACCTCCGGCGCCCAAACCTCGTCCGTAGCCCTCTCTTGCACCCAGTAGTCTAACCCCCACCTCAATTTAATCTTTGCAGCCCTCTCCGACGAGCTCCATCCACGCCCGAACCACCGTCCGCCGGAGTTGAGACCGCCGTCGACGTGCTGCTCACCAGCGACCAACACCACCACCCACCGTTGCGGAAGGACACGGTGAGCACATTGGTAACCTCTGATCCCCATGCCTCGCCGTGGATCGCCGCCGGCGACCACAGCAGCTCTCGGGCGCCGACGAGCCTCGTCCCTCCCATTTGAAATTTAAACATGACAAGTGGGACCCGCTGTCAGCCTCTCTGTCCTTTCTAAACGAAGCGTTATCTGAAAACGCCTTCTGCCAAATACGTTTTCTCTTCGGGCTGGCGTAATCGCTACCGAAGCGTTTTCTGCTTTTATAAACTAGCCCTGGAAATCTTCTGTTTCATTACAGATAAGTCCCTGGACAAAAACCCTTATAACTTTTAATCAGAAAAGTATTTTTGATTGATTCTTTTTCTGTTCTCTTTAAAAATTTGTCTAGTTTTTTATCAGATTTATTTGAAAAATATTTGGTTTACCTTCTGTGCTCTCCTTGGTATTTACGTTAGCGCATATATCTTCTTTAAACGTAGATACCGAAGGAGGTGACGGAGCCGCGAACTTCACCGAGCTAGGCTCCGACTACTCTGAACCAGGCAAGCATGTTTGAACTTTTGATATGATGAGTGTCTTGGCATGTTTTGCATTTAGTTAGTTTCATGGCATGCCGGTGAGTATACCGATGAACGTTATTTTATGTGATAATGAGGTAAGTGAGTTCGATGATCCATACGTGGATGAATGTGAATATGAATGGCCATGTGTTGGCATGAGGATGGGTACGACGGCAGTGTTGTAGCATGCCCGTCTTACGCCAGACTATGTGACTTCAGTGTCAAACCATATCGGTCCAGTACCTATCATTTCCTTCCTTGTACTACCACATGTTTTCCGCAAGGAATATGGTTTAGTAAGTTCCAAACCGCTTTCATGGTACACACCAAAGAGGAGAGGCCGTGATGATGGTTCCATGGCCCTGGATTAAAGCCAGTCATCCGGTCAGGGGGCATGGGTGTTTC
>NW_021316574.1:0-3076 GCF_002162155.2 Triticum dicoccoides | reverse complement strand
GCTCAGACGTCCGACGGTGGCATACCTGTTATTTACTTTTGTTATAGGCCCTGTCTGTGATGTCGCTCAAACGTCCGATGGTGGCATATCTGTTATTTACATTTGTTGCAAGCCCTGTCTGCGATGTCGCTCAGATGCCTGACTGTGGCATTTCTTTTACAACCCTTTATGTGATGTCGCTCAGACGTCCGATTGTGGCATTTCTTTTAAAGCCCTTTATGTGATGTCGCTCAGACGTCCGACTGTGGCATTTCTTTGAAAGCCCTTTATGTGATGTCCTCAGACGTCCGACTGCGGCATTTCTTTTAAGCCCTTTATGTGGTGTCGCTAGACGTCTGACTGCGGCATGCATTTGATTTATTTACCTTTCGAGGCGTCGCTCCAGATACCCGATCGGTTTTCAGTTATTTATTTTATTTATCAAGTCCTACAATATTATCGTTGTTATATGAGCATCATCCTTTATTCATGACGCATTCATGCATTCATTGATTATATCTTTTGTCCGAACTGTCTTGCGAGTACTTTCAAAGTACTCACCTGGCTTGTTGATTTGGCCAGATGTTGATGAAGGCGATCTCATGGATGAAGAGTTTGATAGCGAGTCCGACGCGTAGAGGAGTCGCAGTCAGTCCCGTGCGATCCTATTTTGGTCATTGTATTATCCTCTTCCGCAACCCCCGAATAAATTCATCGAGCCTCCCCCGACGCTCGATGAGCTGCCAGTTAGGAGTCAAGTTATCCACCACTTTTTCCTCGAGCTAGTAGGATGCCACCACACCCCTGTGTCATGACCGCCCATATGTAAGATATTGGCGAGTTTGTAATAAATTGTTGAGCAGCCTCAGCTCAACCTTGTAATATATTTGATGCTACTGGTTCTCTGTTTATCAAGCATTTGTCTACCAGAAATGATGACTTTTTCCTATACTGGGATTTAAAGATCGATTTTCGCAATATTTATTTATTGAAAAAGTCGGTCGTGACAGCCAAACTCTTGTCTTATGGGGGACGACTGATCTTGATCAATTCTGTCCTAAGCAACATGGTTTTATATATGTTGTCATTCTTCCACTTGCCGAAAGGGGTTCTACAACGTCTAGATTACATTAGATCCAGATTTTTTTGGCAGTGTGATAACGAAATCAAGAAATATCGATTGGCTAGGTGGAGCGTATTATGCAGACCTAAAAGTCAAGGGGGCCTGGGAATCCAAGACCTTGAGATTAAAAACATCGCTCTTCTTAGCAAGAGGGTTTATAAACTAGTCACTGAGAATGGAGTATGGCAGGAAATCATCCGCAACAAGTATGTGGATTCCAATGCCATTTCTCAAATTCGTGGAAACCTGGGGATTCACATTTTTGGAGTGGTGTCATGAAGGCCAAGGAATACTTCTTCCAATTTGGGACCTTCTCGGTTAGGGACGGTTCTCAAGTTCGTTTCTAGGAAGATACCTGGCTAGGGAACAACTCACTAATGGTGCAATATCCGAGCTTGTACCGGATCGTTAGACCTAAATTTGTCACGGTCAAACAAGTCTTAGGACAAGAAAACTCGATATTTCTTTTCGTAGGGATCTTTTGGGCACTCGTCTGGCAACATGGAATGAATTACTCACTCGCCTGGAGGACATTCAACTGCCAGATGAGCCGGACACTTTTCGATGGAACTTGCATCAGAATGGCAAATTTTCGGTCAAATACATGTATGATGCAATGGTTCATTGTGATGTTCCGGTTGATAACAGGAAATTGTGGAAGCTAAAAATCCCTCTAAAAGTGAAGATTTTCCTCTCGTTTCTAAACAAAGGAGTCATCCTATCTAGAGATAATCTGGCACGACGAAACTAGCATGGCTCCAAGACATGTGTCTTTTGCCAATATGATGAGTCTATCAAACACTTATTTTTTGAGTGCAAGGTTGCTCCGGCAGTTTGGGCCAAGGTTCAAGTAGCTTCGAATTTATACCCACCACGTAGTGCACGGAATATGTTCGGCAACTGTTTGCGGGGTATTGATAAACAATTTTCTGCACATATTCTTGTGGGAGCGGCGGCCTTATGCTGAGCAATGTGGCTTACCAGGAATGATGTGGTTTTTAACAATAAATGTGTCTCATCTCCTATGCAGGTTATTCATGTTTGTACACGATGGCTCCGTACGTGGTCTATCCTGCAGAAGGCGGAGGACAGGGACCTTTTTGTGATGACGTCTACACGGCTGGGATGTACGTCCAGGGAGGTTTTCTACCCCCATGGATGGCTGTCTCATTTAGGATCTACCGCCCCTTAGGCTGGACACGATTTATTGCTTGGCATTGTATCAAATTATTTTATTTTTAGGATGCTCTGGAATTTTTGGCTGTCTGCATCTAGCTATGCAGAGGCCGGGGCTTTCTTTAAATACGATTGTATCACCTCGATATATCTATTCAATGAAAAGTCCTTTATCGAAAAAAATATCCTAGTCCGGTACAGAGTATAACTAACTTCTAATCTGCTCGAAACTGGCTACAAAATGTAAGTTAGTCCTTGCCCCCGAACAAAGACAAAGCGAATATTCCATGCGATCAAAAGATAAAGCAATACATTCGTTACAGCTATACAACTTACATACCTTCATATCCCTTTATTTATTCGAAGAAGTAGACGCCATCGTTTACGTGACCGGGCATACTATGATTTTTATAGTAAGTAGTCTAGTGAAATAAAAATACCAGCACTAACTGAACAATTAGAAAGAAATAAAAATGTGCTCCATCAGTCCGAGGATGCGTTAGTTTCAATCTCTTGTAGTATCTTTCACTGTTTGTCTGCTTGTGTGTGTTTGACATGGTTGACCTTCTGCTACTGCTAAGCTAACACTAGTAGAAAACAGGGCATTTGTCCTGGTTCATGAGGGAAAACCAGGACAAAAAGGTCAGTACACAAACCGAGACAGATGTGCCTCCACGTGGCCACTGCGGGCAGCCCAGGCAAGGGGGCCTTTGGTCCCGGTTGGTGACATGAACCGGAACCAAAAGGCCTCCACGCGTCACCAGCTGGTTGGAGCTGAGGTTTTTTTTTTTTTAAAAA
>NW_021316573.1:0-3076 GCF_002162155.2 Triticum dicoccoides | reverse complement strand
GCTCAGACGTCCGACGGTGGCATACCTGTTATTTACTTTTGTTATAGGCCCTGTCTGTGATGTCGCTCAAACGTCCGATGGTGGCATATCTGTTATTTACATTTGTTGCAAGCCCTGTCTGCGATGTCGCTCAGATGCCTGACTGTGGCATTTCTTTTACAACCCTTTATGTGATGTCGCTCAGACGTCCGATTGTGGCATTTCTTTTAAAGCCCTTTATGTGATGTCGCTCAGACGTCCGACTGTGGCATTTCTTTGAAAGCCCTTTATGTGATGTCCTCAGACGTCCGACTGCGGCATTTCTTTTAAGCCCTTTATGTGGTGTCGCTAGACGTCTGACTGCGGCATGCATTTGATTTATTTACCTTTCGAGGCGTCGCTCCAGATACCCGATCGGTTTTCAGTTATTTATTTTATTTATCAAGTCCTACAATATTATCGTTGTTATATGAGCATCATCCTTTATTCATGACGCATTCATGCATTCATTGATTATATCTTTTGTCCGAACTGTCTTGCGAGTACTTTCAAAGTACTCACCTGGCTTGTTGATTTGGCCAGATGTTGATGAAGGCGATCTCATGGATGAAGAGTTTGATAGCGAGTCCGACGCGTAGAGGAGTCGCAGTCAGTCCCGTGCGATCCTATTTTGGTCATTGTATTATCCTCTTCCGCAACCCCCGAATAAATTCATCGAGCCTCCCCCGACGCTCGATGAGCTGCCAGTTAGGAGTCAAGTTATCCACCACTTTTTCCTCGAGCTAGTAGGATGCCACCACACCCCTGTGTCATGACCGCCCATATGTAAGATATTGGCGAGTTTGTAATAAATTGTTGAGCAGCCTCAGCTCAACCTTGTAATATATTTGATGCTACTGGTTCTCTGTTTATCAAGCATTTGTCTACCAGAAATGATGACTTTTTCCTATACTGGGATTTAAAGATCGATTTTCTCAATATTTATTTATTGAAAAAGTCGGTCGTGACAGCCAAACTCTTGTCTTATGGGGGACGACTGATCTTGATCAATTCTGTCCTAAGCAACATGGTTTTATATATGTTGTCATTCTTCCACTTGCCGAAAGGGGTTCTACAACGTCTAGATTACATTAGATCCAGATTTTTTTGGCAGTGTGATAACGAAATCAAGAAATATCGATTGGCTAGGTGGAGCGTATTATGCAGACCTAAAAGTCAAGGGGGCCTGGGAATCCAAGACCTTGAGATTAAAAACATCGCTCTTCTTAGCAAGAGGGTTTATAAACTAGTCACTGAGAATGGAGTATGGCAGGAAATCATCCGCAACAAGTATGTGGGATCCAATGCCATTTCTCAAATTCGTGGAAACCTGGGGATTCACATTTTTGGAGTGGTGTCATGAAGGCCAAGGAATACTTCTTCCAATTTGGGACCTTCTCGGTTAGGGACGGTTCTCAAGTTCGTTTCTAGGAAGATACCTGGCTAGGGAACAACTCACTAATGGTGCAATATCCGAGCTTGTACCGGATCGTTAGACCTAAATTTGTCACGGTCAAACAAGTCTTAGGACAAGAAAACTCGATATTTCTTTTCGTAGGGATCTTTTGGGCACTCGTCTGGCAACATGGAATGAATTACTCACTCGCCTGGAGGACATTCAACTGCCAGATGAGCCGGACACTTTTCGATGGAACTTGCATCAGAATGGCAAATTTTCGGTCAAATACATGTATGATGCAATGGTTCATTGTGATGTTCCGGTTGATAACAGGAAATTGTGGAAGCTAAAAATCCCTCTAAAAGTGAAGATTTTCCTCTCGTTTCTAAACAAAGGAGTCATCCTATCTAGAGATAATCTGGCACGACGAAACTAGCATGGCTCCAAGACATGTGTCTTTTGCCAATATGATGAGTCTATCAAACACTTATTTTTTGAGTGCAAGGTTGCTCCGGCAGTTTGGGCCAAGGTTCAAGTAGCTTCGAATTTATACCCACCACGTAGTGCACGGAATATGTTCGGCAACTGTTTGCGGGGTATTGATAAACAATTTTCTGCACATATTCTTGTGGGAGCGGCGGCCTTATGCTGAGCAATGTGGCTTACCAGGAATGATGTGGTTTTTAACAATAAATGTGTCTCATCTCCTATGCAGGTTATTCATGTTTGTACACGATGGCTCCGTACGTGGTCTATCCTGCAGAAGGCGGAGGACAGGGACCTTTTTGTGATGACGTCTACACGGCTGGGATGTACGTCCAGGGAGGTTTTCTACCCCCATGGATGGCTGTCTCATTTAGGATCTACCGCCCCTTAGGCTGGACACGATTTATTGCTTGGCATTGTATCAAATTATTTTATTTTTAGGATGCTCTGGAATTTTTGGCTGTCTGCATCTAGCTATGCAGAGGCCGGGGCTTTCTTTAAATACGATTGTATCACCTCGATATATCTATTCAATGAAAAGTCCTTTATCGAAAAAAATATCCTAGTCCGGTACAGAGTATAACTAACTTCTAATCTGCTCGAAACTGGCTACAAAATGTAAGTTAGTCCTTGCCCCCGAACAAAGACAAAGCGAATATTCCATGCGATCAAAAGATAAAGCAATACATTCGTTACAGCTATACAACTTACATACCTTCATATCCCTTTATTTATTCGAAGAAGTAGACGCCATCGTTTACGTGACCGGGCATACTATGATTTTTATAGTAAGTAGTCTAGTGAAATAAAAATACCAGCACTAACTGAACAATTAGAAAGAAATAAAAATGTGCTCCATCAGTCCGAGGATGCGTTAGTTTCAATCTCTTGTAGTATCTTTCACTGTTTGTCTGCTTGTGTGTGTTTGACATGGTTGACCTTCTGCTACTGCTAAGCTAACACTAGTAGAAAACAGGGCATTTGTCCTGGTTCATGAGGGAAAACCAGGACAAAAAGGTCAGTACACAAACCGAGACAGATGTGCCTCCACGTGGCCACTGCGGGCAGCCCAGGCAAGGGGGCCTTTGGTCCCGGTTGGTGACATGAACCGGAACCAAAAGGCCTCCACGCGTCACCAGCTGGTTGGAGCTGAGGTTTTTTTTTTTTTAAAAA
>NW_021316572.1:0-1372 GCF_002162155.2 Triticum dicoccoides | reverse complement strand
CAAGCATTTCAATAACATACACACAATATGCTCGATATGTGCAAATACAACATGGCATCACAACATGACTCTACGACTCAAGTAATTTATTCAATAGGCTCCGAGGAGCGAGATATTACAAACATGGGTCTCATGACCCAACAATCAGAGCATACAAATCAAAGCACACGCGGAAGCTATCATGTCTGAGTACAGACATCTATAAATGAAAAAGGCTGAGAAGCCTGACTATCTATCAGATCCTGCCGAGGGCACAAGATCGTAGCTGAGGTATCAAGCTAAACGTCGAAGTCCACGCGAAACTACTAGTGAGACCGAAGTCTCTCTGCAAAACATAAAATGGGCAAACGTGAGTACAAATGTACCCAGCAAGACTTACATCAGAACTAACTACATATGCATCATTATCAACAAAGGGATGGTGGGGTTTAACTGCAGCAAGCCAGCTTTGACTCGGTGGCTAACCTGAACTACGACTGCAAGTAACTCTTTTGAGGTGGCGCACACGAGTCCACATATTCACCATATCAATACACCACTATGGAACCGCTCCCGTCTCCCTACGAGAACTCCATCCATAGCACTCACGCTTATCTTGCGTATTTTAGGGTATCCACTTTCACTTGTCTATGAACTGATATAAGCAACCCAGAAGTCCTTTTCCGCGGACACGGCTATTCGAATAGATCATATTAACCCTGCAGGGGTGTACTTCTTCACACACGCTCTCACCACTTACCGCCGTTTACACGACATGTACTCGGCAACCTTCAAGCGGAAGCCCAATGTGGGTGTCGGCCACGGCCTGCCTAAACACTCGAGTCTCTAGTCCAGGTTTATCGCCTATTCGGGTTCCATCCATGAGGAGATCCGGCCGGAGTTTCGCTCACAGCCCCAAACGATGTGAACAGGGTTCCCGAGACACCAAACGGGCGCACGGTACACCGTGCCACGTGCCTACCGCATCACAGCCCACCCCTACGGTCAGCGTTGCGCACGGCCTCCAGCATACTACAAACACCAGAAACTACTTGCAACTCCTGGACAGAGGACAAGGGTGATTAAGAAGCCGAGAGGGTCCATTGGTTTCGGGCCCAATGCGTGGTAGTAGCTGAATCATGGATCACAAACACAGAACTCAGTTCCTGAGGACGGCTGCAATGAGACAACCCACCATGTACTCCTACATGGCCTCTCACCGCTACCTTTACCAAATCGTGTTCACACACTTAGCTCACACACAGTAGGACATGTTCACACGCCTCTGATTCATCCCCGATGAATCAGACCTGACTCAACTCTAAGCAATAGCAGGCATGACAACAAGCATGAATGAGTAGGCACATCAGGGCTCAAACAACTCCTACTCATG
>NW_021316571.1:0-1671 GCF_002162155.2 Triticum dicoccoides | reverse complement strand
GCAGCAGCAACTCGTCTCTCCTCAGGATATTGTAAACATGTAAATCGTTGTTCAGTTTCTAACTCCCAAGTAAGATATATATCAGGAACATATCTACCCTCAAATGGTGGAATATTCAATTTCAGTTTAGGAATATGGACATCATCTCGTACCTGAGGTGGTGGTGCAGGCCTACCATTACGAATATATACCTGAGGTCGACCTGCTGGTGGTGGTACAGGTGGCTGCACGTAGTGTTGATGTTGATCAACCTCATCCTCATAATCTCCCACATAATCATCCTCCTCCGCATCAGCAGCAGGAGCCACAGAAGTATCAACAGCAGCACCAACAGTTTGGCCAAACGCAAGAGGAACACGGCTTGCTCGGCGGAGGTCTGCTTCGCGATGTGGAGGTAGTCGTTGTTGTTGTTGTTGGAGAGCTGCGTTAGGTGCAGCGGGTGGTGGTGGTGGAAGACGCGCGAGCAATTCATTAAACTTGTTATCGAGCTTTGTTTCGAACGTCTTCTCAAGGCCAGTGATCTTCTCCATGGCCTCTTCAAAATTGTTCAGCACATCTTGCACCTGTTCAGTCATCATTTGCTGAAACTTATCATGAAGCTCCTTGTTCGATAAATTCTCCCAGTCAATCTCGTCGGCTTGTGATCCTGGCATGGTTAGCAGCAATAGAAACACACAAGAATATGATCCTACAGACTACGAACAAGTGGTGGTGGTGGGTGTCACAAATCCGTCAAGCAAATCTCAAATTCTTACAAGTTCTTACCCAGCAGCAGGCGGTGATCGGCAACCGTTGTAGTCAAAAACTCTCAAAGCTTGGATATAGCGATTACCAGGGAGAGTCAAACGCACGACGTAGATGTATGTGGAGCTGGGAAGGCTTATAATATGGTAGCAAAAAGGGTCAGCAATAATCAATTCAGAGATGCAAAGTTGAATAAACGCTCAACGACGGTACTGTGCTGGTCCTAGGCTAGACTGTGCTAGAGACGCGAGCCTAGAACACTAACAAAATCACGGCGCGGCACGTAAACAAGGGAAAAGCACACTCTGAATTTTTTTTTTCGCTCTTTTTTTTTGCGCTTTTTTTTTGCGCTGTTTTTTTTTTTGCGAAAAATCACTATAATGGCGAGTGTCTCAAAACTCTTCCTAGCTCAAACTGATAGGATGGGCACGAAATTTTTTCGACCAAAATTTTTTTTTTTCGACTGCCCGGACCCAAAAACTGGAAACAGGTCAAAAAAAACTTCCTATAATGGCACCTGTCTCAAAACACTCAGAAACACCTAAAAATAGGATAGCCAGAAATTTTTTCGAAAAATGCATTTTCGAAAAATTTTGGGCCTAAACGGAGCGTGGCTACCCGACTCCGGCAAGGAAACACGAATCGGAATCTAGATGGATCTCGAAAACAAACCTAATATGACAAGAACTCGGATTGGTGGTGGATATATGTTGGTAGATGGCAGCGGTGGTGGTATATGACAACTGTGGTGGTATATGGATACGGATTCGAAGCGGTGGCGGATAAGCGGTGGTGGTAGATGGCAGGGGTGATGATGATGGTGCGGCGGCGGCGTGACAACTTATGACCTACTCCGGCAAGGAAACACGAATCGGAATCTAGATGGATCCCGAAAACAAACCTAATAAGCAAAGAACTCGGATTGGT
>NW_021316570.1:0-500 GCF_002162155.2 Triticum dicoccoides | reverse complement strand
TTCCAAGTTGGCATGGTATCATCATTTCACCCACATTGCATGTGCGAGAAAGTAGAGAGCGTTACGGCAAAAACTGCATGCACATCGTGTACAAAACGGACAATCTCTTTCGAAGTATCAGAGTTTCATATGGAAACTCGTCTGTTACAAAGGGATTTCATTTTTTTGAACTTATTTGAACTCCATTGTTTTTCTGTGTTTAAAATGCACCATTCAAGGCCACATCATCAATTTTACAACCCTTTCTAACTACATTTGTTATTTTTAATGCATTTACTGATTATTTTCACCTATAAGACCATGAAATCGAAAAGCATTTGAAATGAACTCTGAAAAGGTTCCAAGTTGGCATGGTATCATCATTTCACCCACATAGCATGTGCGACAAAGTAGAGAGGGTTACGCCAAAAACTGGATGCACTTCGTGTACAAAACGGACAATCTCTTTCGAAGTATAAGGGTTTCATACGGAAACTCGTCTATTACAAGATTTCATTTTT
>NW_021316569.1:0-1348 GCF_002162155.2 Triticum dicoccoides | reverse complement strand
GCCCCTCTCGACTTATTAATCAACATGATCTCTGTCCAGGAGTTGCAACTAGTTTCTGGTGTTTGTAGGTAGTGTTAGTAGTCTACCAAGTGGCACCCGGTACAGGTGGGCTTGGGACAGACTAGGCACAGTGGCCCGGTGTACCAAGTGGCACCCGGTTGGTGGGCTTGGGAACCCTGCACACATCGTTTGGGGCCGTAAGCGACACCCCGGCCGGATCTCCTTGCGGATGGAACCCGAATAGGCGATAAACCTGGACTAGAGACTTGTTCGGTTAGTCAGGTCGTGGCCGACTCCCTCGCCCGGCTTCCGCTTGAAGGTTGCCGAGGTACATGACGTGTACAGGGCGGTAAGTGGCGGGAGCGTGTGTGAAGAAGTACACCCCTGCAGGGTTATCATTATCTATTCGAATAGCCGGATTCCTCGGATATGGAAACGTGGACCCCTTATATCAGTTCATAGACAAGTGAAAATGGATACTCTAAAATACGCAAGATAAGCGTGAGTGCTATGGATGGCGTTCTCGTAGGGAGACGGGAGCGGATCCATAGTGGTGTATTGGTTGGTGAATATGTGGACTCGTGTGCGCCACCTCAAAAGAGTTACTTGCAGTCGTAGTTCAGGATAGCCACCGAGTCAAAGCTGGCTTGCTGCAGTCAACCCCTCCACCCCCTTGTTGATAATGATGCATATGTAGATAGTTCTGATGTAAGTCTTGCTGGGTACATTTGTACTCACGTTTGCCTATTTTATGTTTTGCAGAGAGACTTCAGTCTCACTAGTAGTTCCGCGTGGACTTCGACGTTTAGCTTGATACCTCAGCTACGATCTTGTGCCCTCGGTAGGATCTGATAGATAGTCAGGCTTTTCAGCCTTTTCCATTTATAGATGTCTGTACTCAGACATGATAGCTTCCGCTTGTGCTTTGATTTGTATGCTCTGATTGTTGGGTCATGAGACCCATGTTTGTAATATCTCGCTCCTCGGAGCCTAATGAGTAAAATACTTGAGTCGTAGAGTCATGTTGTGATGCCATGTTGTATTTGCACATATCGAGCATATTGTGTGTATGTTATTGAAATGCTTGGTATGTGTGGGATCTGACCATCTAGTTGTTTATCTTTAGTAGCCTCTCTTACCGGGAAATGTCTCCTAGTGTTTCCACCGAGCCATGGTAGCTTGCTACTGCTCCGGAACACTTAGGCTGGCCGGCATGTGTCCTTCTTCGTTCCTGTGTCTGTCCCTTCGGGGAAATGTCACGCGATGAATACCGGAGTCCTGTTAGCCTGCTACAGCCCGGTTCACCGGAGTCCTGCTAGCCCAGTGCTACAGCCTGGATTCACTCGCT
>NW_021316568.1:0-2765 GCF_002162155.2 Triticum dicoccoides | reverse complement strand
CCTCCTCTTCCCGGCGGCCAAACCACCCTCGCCCCTCCCCCTCTTTCCTTCAGCGACACCATCACAGACACCATTCATACCCATCGTCTTGGATCTCCATAGCCACAACTATTACCATTGGCGCCACTTGTTCGAGATTCACCTCAGCCGCTGCTCTCTTCTTCATCACATCACCGGCAATTCACCCCCGTCTCTCAAGACCCTCGGTGGCTCAAGGATGACCTCGCCATCATCCAGTGGCTGTACACGCGCATCTCCACCGAGCTCTTCAACTTGGTGGTCACCGACGGCGCGACCGCTCGCGACATTTGGGCCGAGCTTCGTCGGCTGTTCCAAGACAACCGCAACGCTCGTGTTTCCGCCCTCAACACTGAGCTCCGCACCATCACCCAGGGCGATCGACCCGTCGGCGTCTTCTGTCAGCGCATCAAGGCCATTGGCGACGAACTCCGTGAGCTCGGCAAGGTGGTCGCCGACCGCTCTCTCTTTCATGCTCTCATGGGCGGGCTTGACGAGCGGTTCGCTCAACAGGCCACCTTGATCCCGCTCCTGTGCCCACTGCCGACTCTTGCCGAGGCGCGTTCGATGCTCCAGATGGAGGAGCAGAACCAGGCGCGCAAGGCGAACACTCCGCGCCTCTTCCATGCTGCGGCTCGCCCTGCTCCCCCACCAGCAGCCGCGGTGGCGCCTTCGCCGTCTCCGTCCGTCCAACCACCTCCAGGATGGCGCCCCAGCCCCAACTACAAGGGCAAAAACCCGGTGTACCGTCCCCCGAAGCCAAGCTCGGCCCCTTGTTCCTCCTCGGTTGCGCCTGCTTCTACTTCTTTAGCACCACCTGCCGCGCCTCCGCCTCCGGCCACCACCACCTGGCGCCCCGCTGCAGACCCGTGGACCTGTCTGGTGCAGGCGTGGCCCATGCCGTGGTCCGCACCGCCACCTTATGGCGCTCCGCCGGCTTACAGCGGTGGATGGGCGCCCGGGCTTCGTCCCTCGACCGGCGCCCCCGGCCTCCTCGGCTCGCGTCCTCCGCCGCACGCATATGCGGCGTACGCGCCGCTGTACCAGGCAGCGGCGGCCTCGCCCGCGCCGCTCATGTACCCCTACGGCTTCCCCACACCATCGCCCTGGGAGCACGGCAACGCGGGCGCATCTTCATCAACTCCGACGCCGCCCGCCCCAGCCTCCACCTCGACCGCTCCGGCCTGGGATCAGGCCGCCTTCATCGCCGCCATGAACTCTCTCACCACCCAGGACACAGGTAACGACTGGATCTTCGAATCTGGTGCATCCTGCCACATGTCTACATCTGGTACTTCTCTTTCTGCCATTCATCCTTCTGTTTTGTTTCCCTCTACTACCATTGGCGATGGCTCTTCTGTTCCTGTCACCGGCGTCGGTACCTCCTATCTCTCTCCCTCTCGTTCCCCTCTTCTTCTTCGCGAAGTTCTCGTTGCACCTGCTCTCATTAAGAATCTCATATCCGTTCCTCGTTTTACCATTGACAATCAAGTTTCGGTTGAATTTGACCCCTATGGCTTGTCTGTGAAGGATCTTCGAACCAAGATGGAGCTGGCTCGGTTCAATAGCTTCGGTGACCTCTACACTGTCCATGGTGCACCCACTCCCACGCCTCATGCTATGATCGCCTCCATCACCTTATGGCACTGTCATCTTGGCCATCCCAACAGCGAGACCACGACTACTCTTCTTGACAAGTTCAAGCTTCCTCACGCTCGCGAGCCGCACGATGCATCTCTCTGTCACTCCTGCCAATTGGGCAAGCATGTTAGGTTCCCCTTTAGTGCATCTACTACTAGTAGTTCCTTTCCTTTTGAATTATTGCATTGTGACTTATGGACGTCTCCCACTCCTAGTGTATCTGGTTTCAAATATTAACTTGTTGTTCTAGATGATTACTCTCATTTTATCTGGACCTTCCCTCTACGTGCCAAATCAGATGTTCATAGCATATTTGTCAATTTCCAACGCTATGTGTACACTCACTTTTCTCTCCCCATTCGTTTCTTGCAATGTGACAACGGCCGCGAGTTCGATAACACCCGCAACCATGATTTCTTTCTTCACCATGGCATCCTCTTACGCTTCTCGTGCCCCTACACCTCGCCTCAGAATGGCAAAGCTGAGCGCTCTCTTCGAACCATTAATGACATCCTCCGAACCCTTCTTCTACAAGCATCCATGCCCGCTCAATATTGGGTCGAAGCTCTTCGGCATGCCACGTTTCTACTGAATGTTCGACCGACCAAAACATGTCCCCGCTTCTCTCCTTATGACTCTCTTTTCTTAGCCCCCCCGAACTACGCCGATCTTCGTGTCTTCGGCTGTTTATGTTACCCTAACATGTCGGCCGTCTCCCCCAACAAACTAGCCCCACGGTCGCTGCCCTGTGTTCTCCTCGGTTTTTCTGACTCACAAAGGCTACCGCTGCCTCCACATTCCCTCGGGCCGCGTCATTCTCTGCCGTCACATTATTTTTGATGAGGCTACTTTTCCCTTTGCCAACCACCAGACGCCCAATTTGTCCGCCCCGCTCTCCACTCGCACGTCCCCCTCGTCGCGCCCATCCGTTCGCGACGTGCATGGCCTACATGGCCCCTTCCCATCGGGCCCCACCACCCCACCACTACCCGCTGCAATCCCACCCTGTAGCGAATCTTTTGATTCGCCCGCCCACCAATCCACTCCGATGCGCTCTGCCATACCCACGGATCTCTTGGATCCCGCGACCACCCAACCCCCAGCTA
>NW_021316567.1:0-1051 GCF_002162155.2 Triticum dicoccoides | reverse complement strand
AAACACAAAACCCTAGAGAGAAGATGACATGACTTCTTCCATTTAAAAATGAAAAGGGTGTTTGAAAAATAATTGAATTTCATTTGGAAATATTTCCAATTCAGAAACTTTAAGCAACTCAATGATTTTCACGAGAGAAGATAAAATGACTTCTTCAAATTATATGAAATATGAGTTGGAAGTTTCAAAGAATTAAATTAAAAGCCCCTTTGAATTTATTTTCAATTTGGAATAGATCATCCTGCATATTTTATTTTCTTGCATTTTGGTCGATCCTAGAAATTTCACGCAACTCAAGGACCCTTGAAGAGAGTTGGAGATTTCGTTATTTTCATATTTGAGAGTTTTCTCGAATTGAAAAGAGGATCATTTGATTTATTTATTTCATCTTCAATTATTTTCCGTTATCAAAAATATAAGAGAGGGAATAATATGACTTTCCCAAATTTAGGAAAATGAAGATTTAATAAATAGATCAAATTTTGTTTGCCGGAGTTTTATTCGCATTTTATTCGGATAGGGAAAATTGTGCGTTTTCAAAATTTGCTTTTTAGGTCCGGAGAAAAGTTCATTTTGTTCGGCTCATTTTTAGGAGTCGGAGAAAATTTACTTTATTAGATTTGGAGATCGTTTAGATCTCGTTTTGTTTTCGAGCGCGGAACAGTTTAAAAAAAAAAGAGAGAGAGAGAGAGCTCCAGCGACTTGGGCCTAAGGCCCAAGCCACCGAGCCAGCCAGGCCAGAGGCCATCGCGCGCCACGCCCAGGGAGGAGCCGCACCAGGCGCAAGGCGCCAGGGAGCCGCCATCCTTTGTGGATTCCTAGTAGGATTCATCTACTTTCGTTTTTTTTTCTAGATCTTTTCCCTCTTTTGTTTCCTAATCCTAATCTATTTCTTGTCCCCTACCCCAAGCAAAACCCTCCCCTCCCCAATATAAATACCCAAGCACCCCCCCTCTAAACACATCAAACCAACACCTCTCCTCTCCTCTCCGCCGCCCCACGCCGCGCCGCCGCACCACCCAAGCCGCACCTCACCCCGCGCCTCTCACCC
>NW_021316566.1:0-1009 GCF_002162155.2 Triticum dicoccoides | reverse complement strand
AAACACAAAACCCTAGAGAGAAGATGACATGACTTCTTCCATTTAAAAATGAAAAGGGTGTTTGAAAAATAATTGAATTTCATTTGGAAATATTTCCAATTCAGAAACTTTAAGCAACTCAATGATTTTCACGAGAGAAGATAAAATGACTTCTTCAAATTATATGAAATATGAGTTGGAAGTTTCAAAGAATTAAATTAAAAGCCCCTTTGAATTTATTTTCAATTTGGAATAGATCATCCTGCATATTTTATTTTCTTGCATTTTGGTCGATCCTAGAAATTTCACGCAACTCAAGGACCCTTGAAGAGAGTTGGAGATTTCGTTATTTTCATATTTGAGAGTTTTCTCGAATTGAAAAGAGGATCATTTGATTTATTTATTTCATCTTCAATTATTTTCCGTTATCAAAAATATAAGAGAGGGAATAATATGACTTTCCCAAATTTAGGAAAATGAAGATTTAATAAATAGATCAAATTTTGTTTGCCGGAGTTTTATTCGCATTTTATTCGGATAGGGAAAATTGTGCGTTTTCAAAATTTGCTTTTTAGGTCCGGAGAAAAGTTCATTTTGTTCGGCTCATTTTTATGAGTCGGAGAAAATTTACTTTATTAGATTTGGAGATCGTTTAGATCTCGTTTTGTTTTCGAGCGCGGAACAGTTTAAAAAAAAAAAGAGAGAGAGAGAGAGCTCCAGCGACTTGGGCCTAAGGCCCAAGCCACCGAGCCAGCCAGGCCAGAGGCCATCGCGCGCCACGCCCAGGGAGGAGCCGCACCAGGCGCAAGGCGCCAGGGAGCCGCCATCCTTTGTGGATTCCTAGTAGGATTCATCTACTTTCGTTTTTTTTTCTAGATCTTTTCCCTCTTTTGTTTCCTAATCCTAATCTATTTCTTGTCCCCTACCCCAAGCAAAACCCTCCCCTCCCCAATATAAATACCCAAGCACCCCCCCCTCTAAACACATCAAACCAACACCTCTCCTCTCCTCTCCGCCGCCCCACGCCGCG
>NW_021316565.1:0-1439 GCF_002162155.2 Triticum dicoccoides | reverse complement strand
GCGTCACTAGCTGACGTGGAGCATTAGGTTAGGTGCTAATCACTCAGCTAATTAAACCCTTGTGCATGACATGTGGGACCGCTGCTGTTAAAAACACGGGTTAAGTTAAATAACCCCCTGTTAGCTCTCTATCTCACTGACATGTGGGCCTTGATGTCAGTTTGACTTGCTGACGTGGCTTTTGACTGGCCCCACACGTCAGTGACTCATGCCAGCGGTGTGTCACTGACCAGTGGGCCCCACTGGTCAGGTTTGACCCGGACCAGCCCCTGTTGACTATGCTGAGGTCAGCATGACCTAGTGCTGACGCAATAATTCCTTTCTGGAATTTAAGTAAATCTAAAATGATTTATTAATTTCAGAAAATGCCTAAAACTTCTAAAAATCATAGAAAATTAACCGTAACTCCAAATTAAATAAATTATATATGAAAAATTATCAGAAAAATTCAAGGAATCCATCTGTACCATTTTCATGCATGTTAGAACAACTTATAGGTGCTGTTTAGCACAAATCAACTAAATGGCATTTGAATATTCACATATGGAGTTTGAATTTGAATTTTATATTCAAACCAACTTCATCTAATCTGGTTTTAGGTGCATTAGCCCAAAACACATTCATATTGCCATGTCATAGCATGCATCATATTGTGCATTGCATTGATCGTGTCTTTTCTGTATTTGCCGGTAATTGTCCCCTCTCGATAGACGCGATACCGATGATACGATCGTTGACACTGATGAAGACTCAATGTTATCTTCAGAAGTGCCAGGCAAGCAAAACCCCCTTGTTCATTCCGATACAATCCTACTCTCTCGCTCCTGCTCTCTTTTACTGCATTAGGACAACACCGATTCATCGGTTACTTGCTGCGGTAGCTGAACCCCTTTATCCTTTGCATGACCTGTCATTGCCATAGTAAATAGATGAAACCCACTAGCATGAGTAGGAGTTGTTTGAGCCCTGATGTGCCTACTCATCATGCTTGTTTGTCATGCCTGCTACTGCTTAGAGTTGAGTCAGGTCTGATTCATCGGGGATGAATCAGAGGTGTGTGAACATGTCCTACTGTGTGTGAGCTAAGTGTGTGAACACGATTTGATAAAGGTAGCGGTGAGAGGCCATGTAGGAGTACATGGTGGGTTGTCTCATTGCAGCCGTCCTCAGGAACTGAGTTCTGTGTTTGTGATCCATGATTCAGCTACTACCACGCATTGGGCCCGAAACCAATGGACCCTCTCGGCTTCTTAATCACCCTTGTCCTCTGTCCAGGAGTTGCAAGTAGTTTCTGGTGTTTGTAGTATGCTGGAGGCCGTGCACAGCGCTGACCGTAGGGGTGGGCTGTGATGCGGTAGGCACGTGGCCGGGTAAACCGGGCGCCCGTTTGGTGTCACGGAACCCTGTTCACATCGTTTGGGGCTGTGAGCGAAACTCCG
>NW_021316564.1:0-882 GCF_002162155.2 Triticum dicoccoides | reverse complement strand
CTCCCCCTCTCCCTCCCTCTGTCTCTCAAATTTGCTTCGCATCAAAGCACATATTTGCTTGACGTCTTTCTTTTTCTAAAACATTATAAAGTTGTTGGACTTCGTTGGTGTTTCTGAAACGGTATAAGACCCTACTTAATTTTTTACAGAAAATGTTGAGTGTGTATTCACAAAATTTCAATGCATCTAAAAAGATGCTAAATGTATTTTAAAAATATTCACCATATACAAGAATATTCATCGTATGTTAAAAACATTTCACCATCTATTTTTAAAATGTTCATACAGTATTAAAAACAGTTCATAAAAGATGAGTCGCACAGACTGTTTACAGAAAAGGAATGACTTCACCTTGAATACGGGTCTTAGAAAGCATCTGAGATAACATCTAATTAATGCCGCCATGGTACATAGCAAGAAGCGAGCTACTAGCCATACATCCGAACAAGACAGACATACAAGGCATGGATGGCAGCAATGAGGACGGCAAGAAGGCAAGCACAGCTGATGTGCAGCCATGCCTGGTCAATTAACAAAACAGGGGCAGAGGTTAAGAGGGCGGCAAGGCCATCTCCCTCTCCCTCTCCCTCCCGCTCTCCCTCTCCCTCTCCCTCTCCCTCTCCCTCTCTCCCTCTCCCTCTTTCCCTCCTCCTCTCTCTCTCTCTCTCTCTCTCTCTCTCTCTCTCTCTCGCAAATTTGCTTCGCATCAAAGCACATATTTGCTTGACGTCTTTCTTTTTCTAAAACATTATAAAGTTGTTGGACTTTTTTGGTGTTTCTGAAACGATATAAGACCCTTCTTAATTTTTTATAGAAAATGTTGTGTGTGTATTCAAAACATTTCAATGCATCTAAAAAGATGCTAAATGTATTTTAAAAATA
>NW_021316563.1:0-1296 GCF_002162155.2 Triticum dicoccoides | reverse complement strand
GCCCCACAACAGACTGTTTATGTTATCTCATTTCCTCTTCTCCAACGGATTCGATCATCTCCTCACTGCAATTCACACGCGGATTCCTTCGAGAATGTAGATAACATGCATACACCCGAGAGAGGATTCGCCATGCATATGTTAGTATCGTTTCTTTTTTGCTTCCACCTTGTTTTTTATTTAGATAACATGCATACACCCGAGAGAGGATTTTTGCCTCCTGGGACGCCAAAATTATTTTTTTAGAATCGAAAAAAATTAGTGAAACAAATCAGGCATGTAGATCGTCAAGTGCTTTACCATTACAAAATGTTTCAGAAAATAACATCTTGGTTTGAACTCCGTACACAAAAAGCAACACGACACATATCCATTTTGTAGTGATTACCACCCGTCAGTCAATACTCGATATCTAGATACTGGATATCTAGACTTATTTTTAGTTCTAGATACGTTAATTTGTATCCATTTCTATGATAAGTAATTTGGGACGGAGGGAGTAGACAACATAAAATGGTTGGAGGTCCTTGGATTGGAATGATCATTGGAAGAATTTTGTAATAAAGAACTGAAAGGGAGTCAGTTAGTATGGCCACCTAAAGTTCGGTCCAGGATGGACGAAGCTCCAAAAGTTTGAATTTGAGATCGAGGGAGAACTTCTGGGGTTCTGTTGTGGGTTATGATTCCTCGTACAACGCTCACAACCTGAATAGATATGATTTTTTGTTGTGAGAAGTTGAAGGATTTGAGGTTGGCTCCTGTTGAAACTTGGCTAGAGATACAACTTTGTTTTGTCATTGGGAAGTGTAAAGCATTGGAGAAGATTTATTGTTGATGCTCACACCTCCAGAATATTTAGTTAAAACCTTTTGCTGAACTCATTAAGTTGTTGACTGCGCATTATGGAGAAAATTGTATTTCTGCAACCAGATTCAGCTACTGTCGTTACAACACTGTCTTTTGAGTAAATTGAGACTCCACATCATCACTGACATCGCAGGGCCATTTCTGTCAGATCCGTTGTCGAACTCCTCTAACTTGGAAACTTGGGTTATGTGTTACTCTTTCTTCTGAAGTTGTGCTTCTGTGTTATAAATCTCTGAAGTTGTGGTTCTGCAAAAATCGTGCCGCTGAAGTTGTTTGTTAGTGCTTCAAGTTATTTATCTTCTTTTAGGTTATTTATCACTTGTGTTATTATTATACATCTTGTGCTCATCTTGTTTAGCTTAGGTTGTTGGTACACTTAGTTTTTGGGCCTCAACATATTTACCATTTGTGTTTGAAAACTAAACGAGT
>NW_021316562.1:0-1554 GCF_002162155.2 Triticum dicoccoides | reverse complement strand
TTGGCGGGGATCGGCGCCTCTAGCCAAGATGTTGCATTAGCGGGGGGACGTGGTAGTGCAACGACGGTCGGGATCTGCGGCTGCACAATGGGAGTCATGGTGACGGGGTACACCAGCGGTGGTGGTGGGATCGACGGGTCAGAATGAGCCATGATCTAACTTCTAGCCGCGGTAGGCGGGGCGTGCTGACGACATCGTGGGCTGGCTGGCCCTGTCATGTCTCATGTGGTGTTGGCTGGCCGCGGTGGTGGCTCAGCTGCGTTCAGAGACAGAATCAGCTCTCTTCACTTCCCTGTGGGCATGTTGGGCTCGGGAAGACACACTATTGCAGAATGATCCCGGTGGACGGTTCTTCCTCTTGGTTGTCGCCCATTTGGACGTCCAGGTCGATGTAGTTGGTTCCTCTTGAGATGATGGTCCGGCATGAGGATCCATCTGTTATTTACTAATTGGAGGCACCTTTCAAGCGATCTTATTAATTCACATCATTAAAATTAATTATACTGGTAGATTACAAAATTTACGGCAAGGATAAAAGGAAAAGTTGCATAACAAGGATGGTCCCATCTCATTAGAAAACCATCTGACACGTCTAATGTTAGTTAAAAAAACAAAGAAAGCCTTCACACATAAAAACTCCACCGTTAGATAAAAAAGGGAAAACAATTGCAACCATCAGGGGTGAAAATATATTCCAGTCTGGTTGATAGCATGTTGCTCTATCCAACCTTGACTGCGGATACCAAAAGGAAAAAAATACCATCGCGGCCAAGTCCTCTACATGGCCGCTGCCTCCTCCCTTCAATCCCGATCTTACCTTACATGAAGCTATTCGAGATTGACAGTGCCATGCCTTCTCCGATCTTTGAGTTGTGTTGTGACGATGATACTCAGCCCTCGTTCTCCTCCATGACACCACCGTGGTAAAATCCAGGATGAATCTTGCATCAGTGACGCGTCAAACAAGGATTTGTATTGATCAATCCCGCGGCGTAGAACCCCGCCTTTCTTTTTAATGCAAGTAGCATTCCTACATACATACTTAATATCCTGTTTGGGTCTAGGCCTTGCATTGCCATACTTCGCCACACATTTTCGCCAAGCTTGCCTAAAGTTTTCAAAATGAAAAGGAGGTACACTTGCGCACGGCTGTCGCGGTCGCATCGCACCCTCACGCAGTCGCTCCTGCACGCCGCAAACCAAACCAAGGGAACACACCCTCACTGACACGTGCTACCGCATGTGATCAAACCAAACTCAGCCATCCTACTGCTGACTCATAATTTTCGTTCATACAGTATGTTTATCCGACAACATGTTGGGGAAGATCCATACGCCTGTGCGGTAGTCTGTTGGGGAAGAAGAAGAGGTGAGGAAGAAGGGTTAGGAGACGTAGGATATTCAACCAACCGTTTGAAATGGTCGACTGACCCAAATGATGAAAGTTGGGCGACTTGCATAAATATATGTTTTTACACAACAACATAAAGAAAAACTATCACTGCTCGCGGAACGAGATGGCCTCGTCGTCTTTGGCTGTTGGCGCGAACTAGC
>NW_021316561.1:0-1318 GCF_002162155.2 Triticum dicoccoides | reverse complement strand
TCACGGTACTCCTCGGGAACAGATCCTGTCGCAAAGGACATCGATACACAAACATCACCAAACAATATGCAACAATATGATGCATGCATGAAACATGGCAATATGAGTGTGTTGGGCTAATGCAACTAAAACCAGAAGGGTTTGAACAAATTTGAATCAAAGATTCAAATTTCAAATTCAAATATGGCCTTTTAAAGTGCCTTTCCTTGTTCTGATTAAAACATCAACTTAACTTGTTTGATCATGCATGAAAATGGTACAGATGGATAGATTGGATTTTTCTGATCATTTTTCATATATTATTTGTCCAATTTGGAGTTACAGAATAAAAGTTATGAATTTTTGAAGTTTAAATAATATTCTGGAATTTCCTGATTTAATTTAAATCCAGAAATATCATTTACTGCGTCAGCCTGACATCATAGTGACATCAGCAGGTCAACAGGGCTGGCTCGGGTCAAACCTGACGTGTGGGGTCCACACGTCAGTGTCACAGGGGCTAATCCCGCGTTGACCCCGGGCTGGTTAGCTTTGACTAACCCCTGGGGCCCACTTGTCAGCGTCAGTAGGTGATGGATTAGTGGTTAATCAACTAGGCCACGTCAGCTCGCCGGAGTTCTGGCCGGCGGCGACCAACAGTGCGGCGGCGATAGTGGTTTTGGACGTTTCGGCCACCAAATGGAACGTGGCGACCACCGGAGTGAAGCTGAGGACGACCCGCGGCTCTTGGTGGAGTCCGTTGGGGTTGGGGTGGCCGGAGTTGACGGCGGCGAGCTCAGCTGCGGCCGCCGGGGTTCGGTCGTGCACGGGAGTGGTGCTGGAGCTCGAAGTCGAGCAAAGTGAGGCGCTAGGGATGCTCTACTGGGTTCTGTGAACGCGTTGGACTCGCCGGGGTGACCAAATGGTCACCGGAGCTGCGTCGACGGCGAGCTCGGCGACGGCGGAGGTTCGGCCGAGGTGGGGATGCAGCTACGGTGAGGGAACGAGGGGGAGAAGAGGGGGAAACGGTGGCGTAGCTCACCGCGGTTGCAGTGGGCGTCGAAGCGGGCTCGGGGACGCGCTGGAGACGGCGAATTCGTCGGCGACGGTGGTCGGAGTCCGAAGAGGGGAACGGCGACGTGGCGACGATGCAGGGCTTCCGGGGACTCGTGGAGCGGTGGGGAGGAAGAGGGAGTCGAGGCGGAGCTTCTGAGCTACTCGGGGGAGCGAGGGGTGGCCGGAGTCAGTGGCTACGGCGAACGGCAGCGACGGTGGTGTTCGGCCGAGAGCGAGAGAGAGCGAGGGAGAAACGGGGGAGAGTGAGCGAGAGCAGGGGGGA
>NW_021316560.1:0-1389 GCF_002162155.2 Triticum dicoccoides | reverse complement strand
ATATGTGGAGCTGCAGCAAGCGACTAGCATATGTGGTGGCTAACTTATACGCAAAAGAGAGCGAGAAGAGAAGGCGAAGCACGAGCGAGAAGCTAAAGGAACATCCTGCGCAAGCATAACTCCAACACCGTGTCCACTTCCCGGACTCCGCCGAGAAGGGGCCATCACGGTAACACACACGGTTGATTCATTTTAATTAAGTTAAGTTAAAGTTATCTACAACCGGACATTAACAAATTCCCATCTGCCCATAACCGCGGGCACGGCTTTCGAAAGATCAATCCCTGCAGGGGGGTCCCAACTTAGCCCATAACAAGCTCTCACAGTCAACGAAGGAATAGACCTCCACCCAAGACACACCGATCAGACTCGGTATCTTGGTACAACAAGATGATTCGACAGGTTAAAACAAGTCCAGCAACACCGCCCGAATGTGCCGACAAATCCCGATAGGAGCTGCACATATCTCTTTCTCAGGGCACGCTCGGATAGGTCAAGCTACGAGTAAAACCAAACCTCAAGTTTCCTCGAGGTGGCCCCGCAGGCTGCCTGGTTCGGACCAACACTCAGAGGAGCACTGGCCCGGGGGGGGTTAAAATAAGATGACCCTCGGGCTCCGGAAACCCAAGGGAAAAAGAGGCTAGGTGGCAAATGGTAAAACCAATGTTGGGCATTGCTGGAAAAGCTTTAATCAAGGCGAACTATCAAGGGGTTCCCATTATAGCCCAACCGCGTAAGGGACGCACAATCCGGGAACATAACACCAATATGACGGAAACTAGGGCGGCAAGAGTGGAACAAAACACTAGGCGAGAGGCCGAGCCTTCCACCCTTTACCAAGTATATAGATGCATTAAGATAACATAGCAATATAATGATATCCCAACAAGTAAATAAATGTTCCAACAAGGAACGGCTCCAATCTTCACCTGCAGCTAACAACGCTATAAGAAGGGTTGAGCAAAGCGGTAACATAGCCAATCAACGGTTTGCTAGGACAATGGTGGGTTAGAGGTTCAACATGGCAATTGGGAGGCTGACAAGCAAATGATAGGCATCGTAGCAGTGGCAAAGCAAAAGAGCGAGCAAACTAGCATAGCAAAGATAGTAGTGATTTCGAGGGTATGATCATCTTGCCTGCACAGTTGTCAGAGTTGACTGGATCCTCACAAGCAAACTCAACGGGCTCCTCGGTAGCGAACTCGTCTCCCGGCTCTACCCAACAAGACAAACAAGCAACAAGGATACAATCAACCACAGGCAAGTCCAAGCAATATGATGAAATGACGATATGCTATGCGGGATGCGATGCGGGATGCAAAATGCAAGATATGACAGGAAATGCATGAACCTGGCATCAACTTGGAAAACCAAGTGTGCCACTGGATA
>NW_021316559.1:0-978 GCF_002162155.2 Triticum dicoccoides | reverse complement strand
TTCCAACCCAATTGGAATCACCTACAAATTCGTCCGGAGCGTTGAGTTGTGGACGAAACAATCTGATGCTGCAGCAGAATCCGAGTCAAACTACAAGTCCAAAGGTGTTACATCACCTCCACTTGGGCCCATTGGCCTTGTACGACCTAGATTTAGTTTTAGGCTGCCTTGGGACGTCCTCCCACCTCCTTGGCCGCCACCCCTTGCTCCTATATAAGTAGATCCATCTAGTAGCTTTTCCTTGGGATTTGTTTAGTTAAAAGTTAGCCATTGCAACTTCGTGTACTTCGTTTGTGTCCAACGACCAGACCAAGACCGCTTCCGGATCCCCACCATTATCAATACCTCATATATATTTGCAATATTCAGATTGCTTTATCATATTCTTGCTCGTTCTTCGATTGCTTGCAGGAATAGACCTTCATGGTCAGGCTGACCGTGCTTTCGGCATCGTCAGTAACCTCAGGAGATTGGTTTAGCGATTGCTAAGGCGCAACGCCGTGCACGTTTGTAGTCGGATCGTCCAAGTCGTCTCCACCAAATCGATAGTTATCATCTCATCGAAAGATCGGGACACCCCCGCCTCTATCAATATGAGTGGTTAGTCATGCCTTTTGGGTTAACTAATGCACCTAGTACTTTCATGAGATTAATGAACGAAGTTTTACGTGCTTTCATTGGACGATTTGTGGTAGTTTACTTTGATGACATATTGATTTATAGCAGATCTTTGGAGGAACATTTGGAACATTTACGTGCTGTTTTTATTGCTCTACGTGATGCACGTTTGTTTGGTAACCTTGGGAAGTGCACCTTTTGCACCGACCGAGTATCTTTTCTTGGCTATGTTGTTACTCCACAGGGAATTGAAGTTGATAAAGCCAAGATTGAAGCTATTGAGAGTTGGCCGCAGCCCAAAACGGTCACACAAGTGAGGAGTTTTCTTGGCCTCGCTGGATTCTATAGGCGTTTTGTGAG
>NW_021316558.1:0-1574 GCF_002162155.2 Triticum dicoccoides | reverse complement strand
TTGCCTGTACCTAGTGTTCCTTGGGAGGATATATCTATGGACTTTGTTTTAGGTTTACCTCGAACAAAGAAGGGGAGGGATAGCATATTTGTTGTCGTGGATAGGTTCTCGAAAATGGCACACTTTATACCATGTCATAAAAGCGATGATGCTGTTAATGTTGCTGATTTGTTCTTTCGTGAAATTATTCGCTTACATGGTGTGCCAAATACTATTGTTTCAGATCGTGATACTAAATTTCTTAGCCACTTTTGGAGATGTTTATGGGCTAAGTTGGGGACTAAGCTGCTTTTTAGTACTACTTGTCACCCCCAAACTGATGGACAAACTGAAGTAGTCAATAGAACATTGTCTACTATGCTTAGGGCAGTTTTGAAGAATAACAAGAAAATGTGGGAAGAATGCTTGCCTCATATTGAATTTGCTTATAATCGTTCATTGCATTCTACTACTAAGATGTGCCCTTTTGAAATTGTGTATGGTTTCCTACCTCGTGCACCTATTGATTTGTTGCCTCTTCCATCTTCAGAGAAGGTTAATTTTGATGCTAAAGAACGTTCTAAATTGATTTTAAAAATGCATGAGTTAACTAAGGAAAACATTGAGCGTATGAATGCCAAATATAAACTTGCTGGAGATAAGGGTAGAAAACATGTTGTGTTTGCGCCTGGAGATCTTGTTTGGTTACATTTGCCTAAAGATAGATTTCCTAATCTGCGCAAATCAAAGCTAATGCCACGTGCTGATGGTCCTTTTAAGGTGTTAGAGAAAATAAATGATAATGCATATAAACTTGAGCTACCTGTAGATTTTGGGGTTAGTCCCACTTTTAACATTGCAGATTTGAAGCCTTATTTGGGTGAGGAAGATGCGCTTCCGTCGAGGACGACTTCATTTCAAGAAGGGAAGGATGATGAGGACATCAATACCATTGTTACACCCACAGCCCCTACTGTTCCATATACTGGACCAATTACTAGAGCTCGAGCACGCCAATTAAATTACCAGGTACTTTCATTTCTTGGTAATGATTCTAATGTTCATGAGATTATGATGCTGCCTAAATTGGATCGTTTTGTTTTGCTTACAAATGAAGGGCTTAGCTTGGAGAAGGATGAACATTGGAGCAAGAACACACATGGAGTTGATGGCATGCGCAAGGGGATCAAGAACGGAGTTACAAGTGATGATTTCAGGACTTTAAAGCCGCCATAAGGAGTGCATGAAGCCTTGGACGAAATATACAAGGTGCCACTTCATAATATTCGTCCATAGGCTATTCTAGGTGCCGCGTCACCTTATTAATGGGCCAGGCCCATGTAATTTCGAAATACTAAAGTATAGGCTATTTTTAGAGTCCGTATGTGATAAAGGCGAGGGTCCCGATCTTTCGATGAGATGATAACTATCGATTTGGTGGAGACATGATGAGGACATCAATACAATTGTTACACCCACAGGCCCTGCTGCTATACATACTGGACCAATTACTAGAGCTCGCGCACGCCAACTAAATTACCAGGTACTTTTGTTTCTTGGTAATGATTCTAATGTTCATGAGAATATGATGCTGC
>NW_021316557.1:0-961 GCF_002162155.2 Triticum dicoccoides | reverse complement strand
AACTCCATCAAACACCTTCTGGCAAAATACTAAAAAGCCTATTTTTGCCACTTTCACTAATCTCCTTGAGTTCATCTTTTTGCCACAACCCCTCCTCACTCCCCTCTGTCACTTAGACACTTTTCTACCCGAGGAAGCAATGTGGAGGAAGGAGGGAATCACGTTTGTCCTCTCTGGACAACAGCTTCCCTTCTCTCTCCCAGCCTCTCTCTCTCCCCTCTGCACCCCAGAGCATCCCAGGCTCTTTCCAGGTTTTGCCCCCTTCCACTGTAGCCTCCAGACAGAAAAGGACGCGCGCGCGACGCGGAAAACCCGCGGATGCCGGCCAAAGTCGCGCTCTGGAGCGCCTGCCAGAGCGCCGACCGTTGACACCGCGCCTCCCGACCGCCTCGTGCCTTCCCATCGCGCCAGTTGATGTGTCTTGACGTCTGCGACACGCCGCCGTGCCGTCCCCATTGTCTCTCCCTCTCCCTCCCCTCCTGCAGCGCGTGCCCGACGCCGTCCGGCTCGGCCAATGGCCGGCCTCACACGCGCGGGCGCCAGAACACTCCCCCGCTCTCTCTCCTCCTCCCTGGCGCCCTACTCCATCCCCACGAGCGCCGTGGATAGCTCCAACCTCTCTCCAACGGCTTCCAGAGCCGATCCCGCGGGCGCCCATAGGCCACGCCCACGGTGAACCGCGGCCAGCCTATATAAGGCGCTCCCGAGCCCTCCTCTTCCTCCCTGTCGCCCCTCCACACACCCAATCCACCCCCGGAACCACCCACTTCTCTCCAGAGCCGCCCGAGCTCGAGATCGAGCTCGAGCTCCGCCGCCTCGGGTCGCCGTCGATCTGCGGGTACAGGCCTCCTCCGCTCCTTTTCTCTCTCGAACTGGACTCCCCTCGCCTCACTGATGCTTTCCCCTCTCTTTCCCCCTCGTTTTGCAGCCGGAAACGGCCGGAACCACCGGCGCCCGAAGC
>NW_021316556.1:610-1220 GCF_002162155.2 Triticum dicoccoides | reverse complement strand
TAAAGGAAGGATTGCGTCCTTTTCTTGGTTTGGTTTAGTCCTTTTGGTTTGGTCAATCTGGGCCAGGTACTTCTATGTTGATTTCTATATTGAAAGGAAGGATCCATAGGCTTCAATGTGTTGGGGCTACTAAATTAAAAAAAGGAATTATCCTACTATTAAAGGGAATAGGTATCCTTGGTTTGGTTTAATCCTTTTCGTTTGGTCAATCCGGGCTAGGTACTTCTATGTTGATGGGCCTTTTATGGGCTTTAATAGAGACCGCGAAAAATAATTGGGTCAAAATAAATCAACATTGTGGGAATTGAACACAGGACCTCCTGTCTAGATCTTTGATGTAACTAATTAAGCGAATGAGCAAACTAAGTGAAGGATTGCGACCTTTTCTTGATTTGGTTTAGTCCTTTTCGTTTGGTCAATCTGGGCCAGGTACTTCTATGTTGATTTCTATATTGAAAGGAAGGATCCATAGGCTTCAATGTGTTGGGGCTACTAAATTAAAAAAGGAATTATCCTACTATTAAAGGGAATAGGTATTCTTGGTTTGGTTTAGTCCTTTTCATTTGGTCAATCTGGGCCAGGTACTTCTATGTTGATGGGCCTTTTATGG
>NW_021316556.1:0-600 GCF_002162155.2 Triticum dicoccoides | reverse complement strand
GTATTCTTGGTTTGGTTTACTCCTTTTCGTTTGGTCAATCTGGGCCAGGTACTTCTATGTTGATGGGCCTTTTATGGGCTTTCATAGAGACTGCGAAAAATAATTGGGTCAAAATAAATCAACATTGTGGGAATTGAACACAGGACCTCCTGTCTAGATCTTTGATGTAACTAATTAAGCGAATGAGCAAACTAAGTGAAGGATTGCGACCTTTTCTTGATTTGGTTTAGTCCTTTTCGTTTGGTCAATCTGGACCAGGTACTTCTATGTTGATTTCTATATTGCAAGGAAGGATCCATAGGCTTCAATGTGTTGGGGCTACTAAATTAAAAAAAGGAATTATCCTACTATTAAAGGGAGTAGGTATTCTTGGTTTGGTTTAGTCCTTTTCATTTCGTCTATCTGGGCCAGGTACTTCTATGTTGATGGGCCTTTTATGGGCTTTCATAGAGACCGCGAAAAATAATTGGGTCAAAATAAATCAACATTGTGGGAATTGAACACAGGACCTACTATCTAGATCTTCGATGTAACTAATTAAGCGAATGAGCAAACTAAAGGAAGGATTGCGTCCTTTTCTTGGTTTGGTTTAGTCCTTTT
>NW_021316555.1:24739-26092 GCF_002162155.2 Triticum dicoccoides | reverse complement strand
GTTTGGTCAATCTGGGCCAGGTACTTCTATGTTGATTTCTATATTGAAAGGAAGGATCCATAGGCTTCAATGTGTTGGGGCTACTAAATTAAAAAGGAATTATCCTACTATTAAAGGGAATATGTATTCTTGGTTTGGTTTAGTCCTTTTCGTTTGGTCAATCTAGGCCAGGTACTTCTATGTTGATGGGCCTTTTATGGGCTTTCATAGAGACCACGAAAAATAATTGGGTCAAAATAAATCAACATTGTGGGAATTGAACACAGGACCTTCTGTCTAGATCTTCGATGTAACTAATTAAGCGAATGAGCAAACTAAAGGAAGGATTGCATCCTTTTCTTGGTTTCATTTAGTCCTTTTCGTTTGGTCAATTTGGGCCAGGTACTTCTATGTTGATTTCTATATTGAAAGAAAGGATCCATAGGCTTCAATGTGTTGGGGCTATTAAATTAAAAAAGGAATTATCCTACTATTGAAGGGAATAGGTACTCTTGGTTTGGTTTAGTCCTTTTCGTTTGGTCAATCTGGGCCAGGTACTTCTATGTTGATGGGCCTTTTATGGGCTTTCATAGAGACCGCGAAAAATAATTGGGTCAAAATAAATCAACATTGTGGGAATTGAACACAGGACCTTCTGTCTAGATCTTTGATGTAACTAATTAAGCGAATGAGCAAACTAAAGGAAGGATTGCATCCTTTTCTTGGTTTCGTTTAGTCCTTTACGTTTGGTCAATCTGGGCCAGGTACTTCTATGTTGATGGGCCTTTGATGGGCTTTCATAGAGGCCGCGAAAAATAATTGGGTCAAAATAAATCAACATTGTGGGAATTGAACACAGGACCTCCTGTCTAGATCTTCGATGTAACGAATTAAGCAAATGAGCAAACTAAAGGAAGGATTGCGTCCTTTTCTTGGTTTGGTTTAGTCCTTTTCGTTTGGTCAATCTGGGCCAGGTACTTCTATGTTGATTTCTATATTGAAAGGAAGGATCCATAGGCTTCAATGTGTTGGGGCTACTAAATTAAAAAAGGAATTATCCTACTATTAAAGGGAATAGGTATTCTTGGTTTGGTTTAGTCCTTTTCGTTTGGTCAATCTGGGCTAGGTACTTCTATGTTGATGGGCCTTTTATGGGCTTTCATAGAGACCGCGAAAAATAATTGGGTCAAAATAAATCAACATTGTGGGAATTGAATACAGGACCTCCTGTCTAGATCTTCGATGTAACTAATTAAGCGAATGAGCAAACTAAAGGAAGGATTGCGTCCTTTTCTTGGTTTGGTTTAGTCCTTTTCGTTTGGTCAATCTGGGCCAGGTACTTCTATGTTGATTTCTATATTGAAAGGAAGGATC
>NW_021316555.1:23930-24729 GCF_002162155.2 Triticum dicoccoides | reverse complement strand
AAAATAATTGGGTCAAAATAAATCAACATTGTGGGAATTGAACACAGGACCTTCTGTCTAGATCTTCGATGTAACTAATTAAGCGAATGAGCAAACTAAAGGAAGGATTGCGTCCTTTTCTTGGTTTCGTTTAGTCCTTTTCGTTTGGTCAATCTGGGCCAGGTACTTCTATGTTGATTTCTATGTTGAAAGGAAGGATCCATAGGCTTCAATGTGTTGGGGCTACTAAATTAAAAAGGAATTATCCTACTATTAAAGGGAATATGTATTCTTGGTTTGGTTTATTCCTTTTCGTTTGGTCAATCTGGGCCAGGTACTTCTATGTTGATGGGCCTTTTATGGGCTTTCATAGAGACCGCGAAAATTAATTGGGTCAAAATAAATCAACATTGTGTGAATAGAACACAGGACCTCATGTCTAGATTTTCGATGTAACTAATTCAGCGAATGAGCAAACTAAAGGAAGGATTGCGTCCTTTTCTTGGTTTGGTTTAGTCCTTTTTGTTTGGTCAATCTGGGCCAGGTACTTCTATGTTGATTTCTATATTGAAAGGAAGGATCCATAGGCTTCAATGTGTTGGGGCTACTAAATTAAAAAAAGGAATTATCCTACTATTAAAGGGAATAGGTGTTCTTGGTTTGGTTTAGTCCTTTTCATTTGGTCAATCTGGGCCAGGTACTTCTATGTTGATGGGCCTTTTATGGGCTTTCATAAAGACCGCGAAAAATAATTGGGTCAAAATAAATCAACATTGTGGGAATTGAACACAGGACCTCCTGTCTAGATCTTCGATGTAAC
>NW_021316555.1:18775-20150 GCF_002162155.2 Triticum dicoccoides | reverse complement strand
TTCTTGGTTTGGTTTAGTCCTTTTCATTTGGTCAATCTGGGCAAGGTACTTCTATGTTGATGGGCCTTTTATGGGCTTTCATAGAGACCGCGAAAAATAATTGGGTGAAAATAAATCAACATTGTGGGAATTGAACACAGGACCTCCTGTCTAGATCTTCGATGTAACTAATTAAGCGAATGAGCAAACTAAAGGAAGGATTGCGTCCTTTTCTTGGTTTGGTTTAGTCCTTTTTGTTTGGTCAATCTGGGCCAGGTACTTCTATGTTGATTTCTATATTGAAAGGAAGGATCCATAGGCTTCAATGTGTTGGGGCTACTAAATTAAAAAAAGGAATTATCCTACTATTAAAGGGAATAGGTGTTCTTGGTTTGGTTTAGTCCTTTTCAATTGGTCAATCTAGGCCAGGTACTTCTATGTTGGTGGGCCTTTTATGGGCTTTCATAGAGACCACGAAAAAGAATTGGGTCAAAATAAATCAACATTGTGGGAATTGAACACAGGACCTTCTGTCTAGATCTTCGATGTAACTAATTAAGCGAATGAGCAAACTAAAGGAAGGATTGCGTCCTTTTCTTGGTTTCGTTTAGTCCTTTTGGTTTGGTCAATCTGGGCCAGGTACTTCTATGTTGATTTCTATATTGAAAGGAAGGATACATAGGCTTCAATGTGTTGGGGCTACTAAATTAAAAAAGGAATTATCCTACTATTAAAGGGAATAGGTATTCTTGGTTTGGTTTAGTCCTTTTCGTTTGGTCAATCTGGGCCAGGTACTTCTATGTTGATGGGCCTTTTATGGGCTTTCATAGAGACCGCGAAAAATAATTGGGTCAAAATAAATCAACATTGTGGGAATTGAACACAGGACCTCCTGTCTAGATCTTCGATGTAACTAATTAAACGAATGAGCAAACTAAAGGAAGGATTGTGTCCTTTTCTTGGTTTGGTTTAGTCCTTTTCGTTTGGTCAATCTGGGCAGGTACTTCTTTGTTGATTTCTATATTGAAAGGAAGGATCCATAGGCTTCAATGTGTTGGGGCTACTAAATTAAAAAAGGAATTATCCTACTATTAAAGGGAATATGTATTCTTGTTTTGGTTTAGTCCTTTTCGTTTGGTCAATCTGGGCCAGGTACTTCTATGTTGATGGGCCTTTTATGGGCTTTCATAGAGACTTCGAAAAATAATTGGGTCAAAATAAATCAACATTGGGGGAATTTAACACAGGACCTCCTGTCTAGATCTTCGATGTAACTAATTAAGGGAATGAGCAAACTAAAGGAAGGATTGCGACCTTTTCTTGGTTTGGTTTAGTCCTTTTCGTTTGGTCAATCTGGGCCAGGTACTTCTATGTTGATTACTATATTGAAAGGAAG
>NW_021316555.1:17843-18765 GCF_002162155.2 Triticum dicoccoides | reverse complement strand
GTATTCTTGGTTTGGTTTAGTCCTTTTCGTTTGGTCAATCTGGGCCAGGTACTTCTATGTTGATGGGCCTTTTATGGGCTTTCATAGAGACCGCGAAAAATAATTGGGTCAAAATAAATCAACATTGTGGGAATTGAACACAGGACCTCCTGTCTAGATCTTCGATGTAACTAATTAAACGAATGAGCAAACTAAAGGAAGGATTGTGTCCTTTTCTTGGTTTGGTTTAGTCCTTTTCGTTTGGTCAATCTGGGCCAGGTACTTCTTTGTTGATTTCTATATTGAAAGGAAGGATCCATAGGCTTCAATGTGTTGGGGCTACTAAATTAAAAAAGGAATTATCCTACTATTAAAGGGAATATGTATTCTTGTTTTGGTTTAGTCCTTTTCGTTTCGTCAATCTGGGCCAGGTACTTCTATGTTGATGGGCCTTTTATGGGCTTTCATAGAGACTTCGAAAAATAATTGGGTCAAAATAAATCAACATTGGGGGAATTGAACACAGGACCTCCTGTCTAGATCTTCGATGTAACTAATTAAGGGAATGAGCAAACTAAAGGAAGGATTGCGACCTTTTCTTGGTTTGGTTTAGTCCTTTTCGTTTGGTCAATCTGGGCCAGGTACTTCTATGTTGATTACTATATTGAAAGGAAGGATCCATAGGCTTCAATGTGTTGGGGCTACTAAATTAAAAGAGGAATTATCCTACTATTAAAGGGAATATGTATTCTTGGTTTGGTTTAGTCCTTTTCGTTTGGTCAATCTGGGCCAAGTACTGCTATGTTGATGGGCTTTTTATGGGCTTTCATGGAGAGCGCGAAAAATAATTGGGTCAAAATAAATCAACATTGTGGGAATTGAACACAGGACCTTCTGTCTAGATCTTCGATGTAACTAATTAAGCGAATGAGCAAACTAAAGG
>NW_021316555.1:14016-14669 GCF_002162155.2 Triticum dicoccoides | reverse complement strand
GTATTCTTGGTTTGGTTTAGTCCTTTTCGTTTGGTCAATCTGGGCCAGGTACTTCTATGTTGATGGGCCTTTTATGGGCTTTCATAGAGACCGCGAAAAATAATTGGGTCAAAATAAATCAACATTGTGGGAATTGAACACAGGACCTCCTGTCTAGATCTTCGATGTAACTAATTAAACGAATGAGCAAACTAAAGGAAGGATTGTGTCCTTTTCTTGGTTTGGTTTAGTCCTTTTCGTTTGGTCAATCTGGGCAGGTACTTCTTTGTTGATTTCTATATTGAAAGGAAGGATCCATAGGCTTCAATGTGTTGGGGCTACTAAATTAAAAAAGGAATTATCCTACTATTAAAGGGAATATGTATTCTTGTTTTGGTTTAGTCCTTTTCGTTTGGTCAATCTGGGCCAGGTACTTCTATGTTGATGGGCCTTTTATGGGCTTTCATAGAGACTTCGAAAAATAATTGGGTCAAAATAAATCAACATTGGGGGAATTTAACACAGGACCTCCTGTCTAGATCTTCGATGTAACTAATTAAGGGAATGAGCAAACTAAAGGAAGGATTGCGACCTTTTCTTGGTTTGGTTTAGTCCTTTTCGTTTGGTCAATCTGGGCCAGGTACTTCTATGTTGATTACTATATTGAAAGGAAG
>NW_021316555.1:11733-14006 GCF_002162155.2 Triticum dicoccoides | reverse complement strand
ATGGGCTTTTTATGGGCTTTCATGGAGAGCGCGAAAAATAATTGGGTCAAAATAAATCAACATTGTGGGAATTGAACACAGGACCTTCTGTCTAGATCTTCGATGTAACTAATTAAGCGAATGAGCAAACTAAAGGAAGGATTGTGTCCTTTTCTTGGTTTGGTTTAGTCCTTTTCGTTTGGTCAATCTGGGCCAGGTACTTCTATGTTGATTTCTATATTGAAAGGAAGGATCCATAGGCTTCAATGTGTTGGGGCTACTAAATTAAAAAAGGAATTATCCTACTATTAAAGGGAATAGGTGTTCTTGGTTTGGTTTAGTCCTTTTCATTTGGTCAATCTAGGCCAGGTACTTCTATGTTGGTGGGCCTTTTATGGGCTTTCATAGAGACCGCGAAAAATAATTGGGTCAAAATGAATCAACATTGTGGGAATTGAACTCAGGACCTCATGTCTAGATCTTCGATGTAACTAATTAAGCGAATGAGCAAACTAAAGGAAGGATTGCGTCCTTTTCTTGGTTTGGTTTAGTCCTTTTTGTTTGGTCAATCTGGGCCAGGTACTTCTATGTTGATGGGCCTTTTATGGGCTTTCATAGAGACCACGAAAAATAATTGGGTCAAAATAAATCAACATTGTGGGAATTGAACACAGGACCTTCTGTCTAGATCTTCGATGTAACTAATTAAGCGAATGAGCAAACTAAAGGAAGGATTGCATCCTTTTCTTGGTTTCGTTTAGTCCTTTTCATTTGGTCAATCTGGGCCAGGTACTTCTATGTTGATTTCTATATTGAAAGGAAGGATCCATAGGCTTCAATGTGTTGGGGCTATTAAATTAAAAAAGGAATTATCCTACTATTAAAGGGAATAGGTACTCTTGGTTTGGTTTAGTCCTTTTCGTTTGGTCAATCTGGGCCAGGTACTTCTATGTTGATGGGCTTTTATGGGCTTTCATAGAGACCGCGAAAAATAATTGGGTCAAAATAAATCAACATTGTGGGAATTGAACACAGGACCTTCTGTCTAGATCTTCGATGTAACTAATTAAGCGAATGAGCAAACTAAAGGAAGGATTGCGTCCTTTTCTTGGTTTCGTTTAGTCCTTTTCGTTTGGTCAATCTGGGCCAGGTAATTCTATGTTGATTTCTATATTGAAAGGAAGGATCCATAGGCTTCAATGTGTTGGGGCTACTAAATTAAAAAGGAATTATCCTACTATTAAAGGGAATATGTATTCTTGGTTTGGTTTATTCCTTTTCATTTGGTCACTCTGGGCCAGGTACTTCTATGTTGATGGGCCTTTTATGGGCTTTCATAGAGACCGCGAAAAATAATTGGGTCAAAATGAATCAACATTGTGGGAATTGAACACAGGACCTCATGTCTAGATCTTCGATGTAACTAATTCAGCGAATGAGCAAACTAAAGGAAGGATTGCGTCCTTTTCTTGGTTTGGTTTAGTCCTTTTTGTTTGGTCAATCTGGGCCAGGTACTTCTATGTTGATGGGCCTTTTATGGGCTTTCATAGAGACCACGAAAAATAATTGGGTCAAAATAAATCAACATTGTGGGAATTGAACACAGGACCTTCTGTCTAGATCTTCGATGTAACTAATTAAGCGAATGAGCAAACTAAAGGAAGGATTGCATCCTTTTCTTGGTTTCGTTTAGTCCTTTTCGTTTGGTCAATCTGGGCCAGGTACTTCTATGTTGATTTCAATATTGAAAGAAAGGATCCATAGGCTTCAATGTGTTGGGTCTATTAAATTAAAAAAGGAATTATCCTACTATTAAAGGGAATAGGTACTCTTGGTTTGGTTTAGTCCTTTTCGTTTGGTCAATCTGGGCCAGGTACTTCTATGTTGATGGGCCTTTTATGGGCTTTCATAGAGACCGCGAAAAATAATTGGGTCAAAATAAATCAACATTGTGGGAATTGAACACAGGACCTCCTGTCTAGATCTTCGATGTAACTAATTAAGCGAATGAGCAAACTAAAGGAAGGATTGTGTCCTTTTCTTGGTTTGGTTTAGTCCTTTTCGTTTGGTCAATCTGGGCCAGGTACTTCTATGTTGATTTCTATATTGAAAGGAAGGATCCATAGGCTTCAATGTGTTGGGGCTACTAAATTAAAAAAGGAATTATCCTACTATTAAAGGGAATAGGTATTCTTGTTTTGGTTTAGTCCTTTTCATTTGGTCAATCTAGGCCAGGTACTTCTATGTTGGTGGGCCTTTTATGGGCTTTCATAGAGACCGCGAAAAATAATTGG
>NW_021316555.1:9605-10679 GCF_002162155.2 Triticum dicoccoides | reverse complement strand
ATGGGCTTTTTATGGGCTTTCATGGAGAGCGCGAAAAATAATTGGGTCAAAATAAATCAACATTGTGGGAATTGAACACAGGACCTTCTGTCTAGATCTTCGATGTAACTAATTAAGCGAATGAGCAAACTAAAGGAAGGATTGTGTCCTTTTCTTGGTTTGGTTTAGTCCTTTTCGTTTGGTCAATCTGGGCCAGGTACTTCTATGTTGATTTCTATATTGAAAGGAAGGATCCATAGGCTTCAATGTGTTGGGGCTACTAAATTAAAAAAGGAATTATCCTACTATTAAAGGGAATAGGTGTTCTTGGTTTGGTTTAGTCCTTTTCATTTGGTCAATCTAGGCCAGGTACTTCTATGTTGGTGGGCCTTTTATGGGCTTTCATAGAGACCGCGAAAAATAATTGGGTCAAAATGAATCAACATTGTGGGAATTGAACTCAGGACCTCATGTCTAGATCTTCGATGTAACTAATTAAGGGAATGAGCAAACTAAAGGAAGGATTGCGTCCTTTTCTTGGTTTGGTTTAGTCCTTTTCGTTTGGTCAATCTGGGCCAGGTACTTCTATGCTGATTTCTATATTGAAAGGAAGGATCCATAGGCTTCAATGTGTTGGGGCTACTAAATTAAAAAAGGAATTATCCTACTATTAAAGGGAATAGGTATTCTTGGTTTGGTTTAGTCCTTTTCGTTTGGTCAATCTGGGCCAAGTACTGCTATGTTGATGGGCTTTTTATGGGCTTTCATAGAGAGCGTGAAAAATAATTGGGTCAAAATAAATCAACATTGTGGGAATTGAACACAGGACCTCCTGTCTAGATCTTCGATGTAACTAATTAAGCGAATAAGCAAACTAAAGGAAGGATTGCGTCCTTTTCTTGGTTTGGTTTAGTCCTTTCCGTTTGGTCAATCTGGCCAAGGTACTTCTATGTTGAATTATATATTGAAAGGAAGGATCCATAGGCTTCAATGTGTTGGGGCTACTAAATTAAAAAAGGAATTATCCTACTATTAAAGGGAATAGGTATTCTTGGTTTGGTTTAGTCCTTTTCGTTTGGTCAATCTGGGCCAGGT
>NW_021316555.1:2460-3047 GCF_002162155.2 Triticum dicoccoides | reverse complement strand
GTTTAGTCCTTTTCGTTTGGTCAATCTAGGCTAGGTACTTCTATGTTAATGGGCCTTTTATGGGCTTTCATAGAGACCGCGAAAAATAACTGGGTCAAAATGAATCAACATTGTGGGAATTGAACACAGGACCTCCTGTCTAGATCTTCGATGTAACTAATTAAGCGAATGAGCAAACTAAAGGAAGGATTGTGTCCTTTTCTTGGTTTGGTTTAGCCCTTTTTGTTTGGTCAATCTGGGCCAGGTACTTCTACGTTGATTTCTATATTGAAAGGTAGGATCCATAGGCTTCAATGTGTTGGGGCTACTAAATTAAAAAAAGGAATTATCCTACTATTAAAGGGAATAGGTCTGCTTGGTTTGGTTTAGTCCTTTTCATTTGGTCAACCTGGGCGAGGTACTTCTATGCTGATGGGCCTTTTATGGGCTTTCATAGAGGCCGCGAAAAATAATTGGGTCAAAATAAATCAACATTGTGGGAATTGAACACAGGACCTCCTGTCTAGATCTTCGATGTAACTAATTAAGCGAATGAGCAAACTAAAGGAAGGATTGCGTCCTTTTCTTGGTTTGGTTTAGTCCTTTTC
>NW_021316555.1:979-1589 GCF_002162155.2 Triticum dicoccoides | reverse complement strand
TAAAGGAAGGATTGCGTCCTTTTCTTGGTTTGGTTTAGTCCTTTTGGTTTGGTCAATCTGGGCCAGGTACTTCTATGTTGATTTCTATATTGAAAGGAAGGATCCATAGGCTTCAATGTGTTGGGGCTACTAAATTAAAAAAAGGAATTATCCTACTATTAAAGGGAATAGGTATCCTTGGTTTGGTTTAATCCTTTTCGTTTGGTCAATCCGGGCTAGGTACTTCTATGTTGATGGGCCTTTTATGGGCTTTAATAGAGACCGCGAAAAATAATTGGGTCAAAATAAATCAACATTGTGGGAATTGAACACAGGACCTCCTGTCTAGATCTTTGATGTAACTAATTAAGCGAATGAGCAAACTAAGTGAAGGATTGCGACCTTTTCTTGATTTGGTTTAGTCCTTTTCGTTTGGTCAATCTGGGCCAGGTACTTCTATGTTGATTTCTATATTGAAAGGAAGGATCCATAGGCTTCAATGTGTTGGGGCTACTAAATTAAAAAAGGAATTATCCTACTATTAAAGGGAATAGGTATTCTTGGTTTGGTTTAGTCCTTTTCATTTGGTCAATCTGGGCCAGGTACTTCTATGTTGATGGGCCTTTTATGG
>NW_021316555.1:0-969 GCF_002162155.2 Triticum dicoccoides | reverse complement strand
GTATTCTTGGTTTGGTTTACTCCTTTTCGTTTGGTCAATCTGGGCCAGGTACTTCTATGTTGATGGGCCTTTTATGGGCTTTCATAGAGACTGCGAAAAATAATTGGGTCAAAATAAATCAACATTGTGGGAATTGAACACAGGACCTCCTGTCTAGATCTTTGATGTAACTAATTAAGCGAATGAGCAAACTAAGTGAAGGATTGCGACCTTTTCTTGATTTGGTTTAGTCCTTTTCGTTTGGTCAATCTGGACCAGGTACTTCTATGTTGATTTCTATATTGCAAGGAAGGATCCATAGGCTTCAATGTGTTGGGGCTACTAAATTAAAAAAAGGAATTATCCTACTATTAAAGGGAGTAGGTATTCTTGGTTTGGTTTAGTCCTTTTCATTTCGTCTATCTGGGCCAGGTACTTCTATGTTGATGGGCCTTTTATGGGCTTTCATAGAGACCGCGAAAAATAATTGGGTCAAAATAAATCAACATTGTGGGAATTGAACACAGGACCTACTATCTAGATCTTCGATGTAACTAATTAAGCGAATGAGCAAACTAAAGGAAGGATTGCGTCCTTTTCTTGGTTTGGTTTAGTCCTTTTCGTTTGGTCAATCTGGGCCAGGTACTTCTATGTTGAATTCTATATTGAAAGGAAGGATCCATAGGCTTCAATGTGTTGGGGCTACTAAATTAAAAAAGGAATTATCCTACTATTAAAGGGAATAGGTATTCTTGGTTTGGTTTAGTCCTTTTCGTTTGGTCAATCTGGGCCAGGTACTTCTATGTTGATCGGCGTTTTATAGGCTTTCATAGAGACCGCGAAAAATAATTGGGTCAAAATAAATCAACATTGTGGCAATTGAACACAGGACCTCCTGTCTAGATCCTCGATGTAACTAATTAAGCGAATGAGCAAACTAAAGGAAGGATTGCGTCCTTTTCTTGGTTTGGTTTAGTCCTTTTCGTTTGG
>NW_021316554.1:0-541 GCF_002162155.2 Triticum dicoccoides | reverse complement strand
ATTTTTACTAGGTTATAGAGCTAGTTCTACTCTAGTGCAAAATTATTTGAACTAGCTTGTAGAGCTTATTCAAATCTACAAGCTTGTAGAGCTAGTTCAACTCTAGTGTAAAATTATTTGAACTAGCTTGTAGAGCTAGTTCAACTCTAGTGTAAAATTATTTGAACTAGGTTATACATCTAGTTCATCTTTAGTGTAAAATTATTTGAAATATCTTGTGGAGCTAGTGCAACTCTAGTATAAATTTATTTGAACTAGCTTGTAGAGCTACTTCAACTCTTGTGTAAAATTATTTGTACTAGGGTATAGAGCTAGTTCAACTATAGTGTAAAACTATTTGAACTGTACTATAGAGCTAGTTCAACTCTAGTGTAAAATTATTTGAACTAGCTTGTAGAGCTAGTTCATCTCTAGTGTAAAACTATTTGTACTAGGTTATAGAGCTAGGTCAACTCTAGTGTAAAATTATTTGAACTAGCCTGTAGAGCTAGTTCAACTCTAGTGTAAAATTATTTGAACTAGCTTGTAGAGCTAGTTCAAC
>NW_021316553.1:0-2692 GCF_002162155.2 Triticum dicoccoides | reverse complement strand
ATGAGCATGGACAACTATGAATTGATGTTTTTTTATATTTTTTGGTTCTTGCTGAAGAATTCAGCGCTGACATGCGAGCAATATGCAAATCTGAAGAATTTAGAGCTGACACGCGAGCAGTATGCAAATACACCTTGTGCTTCAGAGTTCTTTTTTTTACCAAATATGGCTTACATGAATATGTTTAGAGTTAAGTAGGATCGAAACCAAGAGAGGGTACCTTCTAGTCCAACTGGGGGCTTGAGGGTCATCTTTTCCTGTTGATTGCTGGAATCAGCCGCTGACAAGCTCAGTGCTTTGCAGCCGTTATTGACGGCCAATTGGATTGACAGTGGGTCGTCGCCAACATCTCCCATGCTTGATTCAGCAGCCGACTGTGTTTGACAAGTACCTGCCTCACCGGCCGGAGTTAAATCATTGGTTTCAAGATCCGGCCAGGGGAACCTGTGAGAAGACCCGGCCATCCATTAGTTGGCCCTTGCGAAAGATTCAGAGACACTGCTTCAACGAAGATGAAGTAGCAACCATACCTGTCGACATGATCTTTTAGGAACTCCAGCCTATTGTTGTTCTCTTCCGCCGCCGCCATGGACTCTGTTCTCTGCTAATGGCGCCGCAGAGCACTCGTAATGATCTCTTTAGCTCATCGGCGAGTGTGCTAGAGTTTGTTTTAGGTAAAACAAACGTTTAGTGTGCTAGAGTTGTATTGGTGGTAGATAAAACTTAAGAGATTATTAATTATACCTTTAGCTCATCGTTGGGTTTGACACTCTTATTTATTGAAAAGGTTACAACTGATCCCTTACACTTGTGGGTTTTCAGGCGGCTCCGAGCCCGTCTAATCTGCCTGGACGACTAAGACCCGAGCGACCCAGTTGGGAGGCCCATGACGGGTGGACCACCTAGTGCGCCCGGGGCCAGCGTCATGACAACTGAAGTACGCACACTGAGGAAACCGAAAGATACCCTGACAACAACACAAAGTGGAAGCCGACGACACTGAGTAAGCTTAAAGCCGGTAACGCCGAGTAAGCTCGAAGCCGGAAATGTCGGGTAAGCTTGAAGAAGCGCCCGCAGAATGAAGCGAGAGGAAGGGCAGCGTGCTCCTCATCCAATAAATAGCATAAAACGATAAATTTACAGGAAAATTAAATCGACCTTGTAGAAAACCAAAACCGCACTCACCTCACCGCGACTCTAAGAGGTCGAGCACCTCACGGCCAGCGGTCACGCCCGACCTGGCTCCCGCGAACGAGGAAGCCCATCGAGAAGAGAATGCACTTCACCCAAGCATACCCAGGGTAAGTGGCACAGACACACAAACCTGTCTTGCCCGACACATGAGAGGAAGTGGGCTAGACCACGCACACGAGCGCGACGAAAATCCCCGCAGACACGTGGCCCCGATCGTGCTACCGGGGCACGCTTCATGGACCCCAAAGGGAGCATGGTCAGGTGTGGGCCGTCATGTCGATCGGACAGTGCGGACCGCGCCAGGGAGCCAGCCGTGGGAGGCCATCGTGCACCGGACGACACAAATGGCACCCTCACCAACACAGGATCCCAGATGGGCGGCCACTTGGCGCCAGAGACTCCACCCGGTAGCGGGTGTGCGTCACTGATAGGAGGCGTCAGCCTCGGCTTTCGTGCATGATAGGCCGCAACCAAAACCACCCCATGAAGGTGGCCCGTGTGTACCCCGCATTTCACTCGTCAAGGACCACCCAGCCGGGTCGTCCAGGTGCATGCAATCCGAGCAGATCAGACGCCGCGGAGAACCCCCAAGAGGCCCTCATGGCATGCCACTGCGGAACAGATGGCTCGATGCGGATGGCGCAAGAGCGTGCACCACACATCCCAACTGCAGCGACCAAACCAGCTGCCAGGTGCGAAATGCCAACATGCGGGTCCAGCCAGACCATCACGCTTGGGTGCAGGCGCGATGCGAGCTGCTGCATGATTGTGGTCCCGTGCGCACTTGCGGTCCGCCCGTCATGGTCCGCCAAGCCAGGTCGCCTGGATTTGAGCAGTCCGGACAGATCAGATATCTCACATCGCCCTCGAGTGGACCTCGCATCAAGCCAGAAGGAAACAGATGGCGGAGGGCCTCTTTGCCATCGTCGAGCCCACGCTAACATCCTTTATAAGAGTATAAAGCCCTATGGGACATCTCCAAATACATAAAAAATTGAGATAGGGTTTTCACTCCTCTTATTGTTCGTGTTGCCATGCTAATCTACTCCATCCCAAATGTAGGCATGCACTAACGACTTAGAGAGCAGGTCCGAACATCTTGCTCTTGTGATCTTGTACTAGGAGAGGGCAAATTAGGTTTTACAAAGCGCTACACATCTCCTTCCTTCCAAGTTAGGCGGGGACACATCACACATCTGCTTCAACCAGTCGTTGATAACATTGTTGACAATAACATTGCCTCGTCAGTAACCACAACTATTTTCATCTACAAACGATTGCGTATTTCGATCTACTCCCTAATTATGGTTGCTGCTACATGTACGATGTTGTTCAATCCATCTAGTATGCTAGAGGTATACATGCTAATAGTTACTTTAATCATGATTTATATTGTAGAATTAATCATGAAATTGTCTAATATTCCCAGTAGTATTCACATGTATCCAATACAACTAAAAGGACATAGTCCAATTGTATTGTATCTGCTAGCAGTCTT
>NW_021316552.1:0-2085 GCF_002162155.2 Triticum dicoccoides | reverse complement strand
ATGGCGCCGCAGAGCACTCGTAATGATCTCTTTAGCTCATCGGCGAGTGTGCTAGAGTTTGTTTTAGGTAAAACAAACGTTTAGTGTGCTAGAGTTGTATTGGTGGTAGATAAAACTTAAGAGATTATTAATTATACCTTTAGCTCATCGTTGGGTTTGACACTCTTATTTATTGAAAAGGTTACAACTGATCCCTTACACTTGTGGGTTTTCAGGCGGCTCCGAGCCCGTCTAATCTGCCTGGACGACTAAGACCCGAGCGACCCAGTTGGGAGGCCCATGACGGGTGGACCACCTAGTGCGCCCGGGGCCAGCGTCATGACAACTGAAGTACGCACACTGAGGAAACCGAAAGATACCCTGACAACAACACAAAGTGGAAGCCGACGACACTGAGTAAGCTTAAAGCCGGTAACGCCGAGTAAGCTCGAAGCCGGAAATGTCGGGTAAGCTTGAAGAAGCGCCCGCAGAATGAAGCGAGAGGAAGGGCAGCGTGCTCCTCATCCAATAAATAGCATAAAACGATAAATTTACAGGAAAATTAAATCGACCTTGTAGAAAACCAAAACCGCACTCACCTCACCGCGACTCTAAGAGGTCGAGCACCTCACGGCCAGCGGTCACGCCCGACCTGGCTCCCGCGAACGAGGAAGCCCATCGAGAAGAGAATGCACTTCACCCAAGCATACCCAGGGTAAGTGGCACAGACAAACAAACCTGTCTTGCCCGACACATGAGAGGAAGTGGGCTAGACCACGCACACGAGCGCGACGAAAATCCCCGCAGACACGTGGCCCCGATCGTGCTACCGGGGCACGCTTCATGGACCCCAAAGGGAGCATGGTCAGGTGTGGGCCATCATGTCGATCGGACAGTGCGGACCGCGCCAGGGAGCCAGCCGTGGGAGGCCATCGTGCACCGGACGACACAAATGGCACCCTCACCAACACAGGATCCCAGATGGGCGGCCACTTGGCGCCAGAGACTCCACCCGGTAGCGGGTGTGCGTCACTGATAGGAGGCGTCAGCCTCGGCTTTCGTGCATGATAGGCCGCAACCAAAACCACCCCATGAAGGTGGCCCGTGTGTACCCCGCATTTCACTCGTCAAGGACCACCCAGCCGGGTCGTCCAGGTGCATGCAATCCGAGCAGATCAGACGCCGCGGAGAACCCCCAAGAGGCCCTCATGGCATGCCACTGCGGAACAGATGGCTCGATGCGGATGGCGCAAGAGCGTGCACCACACATCCCAACTGCAGCGACCAAACCAGCTGCCAGGTGCGAAATGCCAACATGCGGGTCCAGCCAGACCATCACGCTTGGGTGCAGGCGCGATGCGAGCTGCTGCATGATTGTGGTCCCGTGCGCACTTGCGGTCCGCCCGTCATGGTCCGCCAAGCCAGGTCGCCTGGATTTGAGCAGTCCGGACAGATCAGATATCTCACATCGCCCTCGAGTGGACCTCGCATCAAGCCAGAAGGAAACAGATGGCGGAGGGCCTCTTTGCCATCGTCGAGCCCACGCTAACATCCTTTATAAGAGTATAAAGCCCTATGGGACATCTCCAAATACATAAAAAATTGAGATAGGGTTTTCACTCCTCTTATTGTTCGTGTTGCCATGCTAATCTACTCCATCCCAAATGTAGGCATGCACTAACGACTTAGAGAGCAGGTCCGAACATCTTGCTCTTGTGATCTTGTACTAGGAGAGGGCAAATTAGGTTTTACAAAGCGCTACACATCTCCTTCCTTCCAAGTTAGGCGGGGACACATCACACATCTGCTTCAACCAGTCGTTGATAACATTGTTGACAATAACATTGCCTCGTCAGTAACCACAACTATTTTCATCTACAAACGATTGCGTATTTCGATCTACTCCCTAATTATGGTTGCTGCTACATGTACGATGTTGTTCAATCCATCTAGTATGCTAGAGGTATACATGCTAATAGTTACTTTAATCATGATTTATATTGTAGAATTAATCATGAAATTGTCTAATATTCCCAGTAGTATTCACATGTATCCAATACAACTAAAAGGACATAGTCCAATTGTATTGTATCTGCTAGCAGTCTT
>NW_021316551.1:0-2112 GCF_002162155.2 Triticum dicoccoides | reverse complement strand
TACCACTCTGGTGCGGAACGTGTCCTTGTGGACATACGAAGTTCAGTAGCAACTTGATCCGAAGTACCTTGATCATCATCATTGTTTTCCTCTTCGGTTGGTTTGGGCATCACAGGAACATTTTCCTGAGCTGCACCACTTTCCCGTTCGAGAGGTAGTACTTCATCGAGTTCTACTTTCCTCCCACTTACTTCTTTCGAGAGAAACTCTTTTTCCAGAAAGCATCCGTTCTTGGCAACAAAGATTTTGCCCTCGGATCTTAAGTAGAAGGTATACCCGACAGTTTCCTTAGGGTATCCTATGAAGACGCATTTTTCCGACTTGGGTTCGAGCTTTTCAGGTTGAAGTTTCTTGACATAAGCATCGCATCCCCAAACATTTAGAAACGACAGCTTAGGTTTCTTCCCAAACCATAATTCATACGGTGTCGTCTCAACGGATTTAGACGGTGCCCTATTTAAAGTGAATGTAGCTGTCTCTAGAGCGTATCCCCAAAATGATAGCGGTAAATCGGTAAGAGACATCATAGACCGCACCATATCCAATAGAGTGCGATTACGACGTTCGGACACACCGTTTCGCTGAGGTGTTCCAGGCGGCGTGAGTTGTGAAACGATTCCACATTTCCTTAAGTGTGTGCCAAATTCGTGACTTAAATATTCTCCTCCACAATCTGATCGTAGGAACTTTATCTTTCATTCACGTTGATTCTCCACCTCATTCTGAAATTCCTTGAACTTTTCAAAGGTCTCAGACTTGTGTTTCATTAAGTAGACATACGCATATCTACTTAAGTCATCAGTGAGAGTGAGAACATAACGATATCCTCCGCGAGCTTCAACGCTCATTGGACCGCACACATCGGTATGTATGATTTCCAACAAGTTGGTTGCTCGCTCCATTGTTCCGGAGAACGGAGTCTTGGTCATTTTGCCCATGAGGCATGGTTCGCATGTGTCAAACGATTCATAATCAAGAGACTCCAAAAGTCCATCAGCATGGAGCTTCTTCATCCGCTTGACACCAATGTGACCAAGGCAGCAGTGCCACAAGTATGTGGGACTACCGTTATCAACTTTACATCTTTTGGCATCTACACTATGAACATGTGTAATATTACGCTCGAGATTCATTAAGAATAAACCATTGACCATCGGAGCATGACCATAAAACATATCTCTCATATAAATCGAACAACCATTATTCTCGGACTTAAATGAGTAGCCATCTCGTATTAAACGAGATCCAGATACAATGTTCATGCTCAAACTTGGCACTAAATAACAATTATTAAGGTTCAAAACTAATCCCGTAGGTAAATGTAGAGGTAGCGTGCCGACGGCGATCACATCGACTCTGGAACCATTCCCGACGCGCATCGTCACCTCGTCCTTCGCCAGTCTCCGTTTATTCCGCAGCTCCTGTTGTGAGTTACAAATATGAGCAACGGCACCGGTATCAAATACCCAGGAGTTACTACGAGTACTGGTAAGGTACGCATCAATTACATGTATATCAAATATACCTTTGGTGTTGCCGGCCTTCTTATCTGCTAAGTATTTGGGGCAGTTCCGCTTCCAGTGACCCTTCCCCTTGCAATAAAAGCACTCAGTCTCAGGCTTGGGTCCATTCTTTGACTTCTTCCCGGTAACAGGCTTACCAGGCGCGGCAACCTCCTTGCCGTCCTTCTTGAAGTTCTTCTTACCCTTGCCCTTCTTGAACTTAGTGGTCTTATTAACCATCAACACTTGATGTTCTTTCTTGATTTCAGCCTCTGCTGACTTCAGCATTGAGAACACTTCAGGAATGGTCTTTTCCATCCCCTGCATGTTGTAGTTCATCACAAAGCTCTTGTAGCTTGGTGGGAGCGACTGGAGGATTCTGTCAATGACCGCCTCATCTGGGAGGTTAATGTTCAGCTGGGTCATACGGTTGTGCAACCCAGACATCTTCAGGATGTGCTCACTGACAGAACTGTTTTCCTCCATCTTACAACTGTAGAACTTGTCGGAGACATCATATCTCTCGACCCGGGCATGAGCTTGGAAAACTAGTTTCAGCTCTTCGAACATCTCATATGCTCCGTGATGCTCAAAACGCTTTTGGAGCCCC
>NW_021316550.1:0-863 GCF_002162155.2 Triticum dicoccoides | reverse complement strand
GCGACGGTGAGCTCGGGCGAGGTCGGTGCGGTGGTCTCGGGCCGCACGAGCACACGGGGCTCGGCTAGCTCGATGAAGTGGACGGCGGCGGAGCTCCTGGACACGGTGGCACGGCGTGGGGTGGACGGAGGGCGTGGCTACGGCGAGGGGGTGGCGGCGATGGCGTCGGCCATGGCTGGGGCGTGCGAGGGGGAGGAGCTGGAGAGGAGAGGGGGTGTCTGGGGGGTTCGGGGGAGAGAGGGAGGCCGATTCACGGCGTTAGCCGGGCGAGGGAGGCGGCGAGGCGGCGAGCATGTGCGTGGCACCCATGCGGTGCTCGCCGTCGAGCACCTGCCTGCCTGCCTGGCCGGCAAGCAGCTCGCTGGCGCGGTGCTGGGCTGGGCCGGCAGGTGGGCCGGGTGCTAGGCGCCAGGTAAGCCTTTTTCTATTTTCTTTCTGTTTCTGTTTTTTAATACTTCTGCAACTTTGTTGAATTTAATAAAATACTTAGGCAACTCCAAAAATCACCAAACTACTCCTGGTCCATAGTTGGATTATTTCCAACATGAAACATTTTAGTTTGGAGTTATTTGAGCATTTAAATATTTTATATAATTTTAAATGCCCAAATTCAAATACTTATGATTTAAATCAAAAACCCTAGGATGGCCTAGGAAAATGTGCACCACTTTTGGCAGAGGTTCTGAACCAAGACAAAAATGATGGGCATTTTAGAAGGGCATTTCAGGTTCATTGAAAAAGTTATTAGTAAACCCTAATTGGTTTCAGAGGGGACTGGGGGTTCTGTCATCCCCATTTCAGGTTTCTGATGAAAGAGTAAACATGATGCAACACTCTAATGCATGGCTAACTAGGATGTGACA
>NW_021316549.1:0-1220 GCF_002162155.2 Triticum dicoccoides | reverse complement strand
TCGCCAGCTAGATAGAGATCCCGGGTCTTCGAAAACCGTGTTCATGGGACATCGAAGGTGGCTTCGCGACGATGACCCGTGGAGGAAACGCAAGGATCTGTTCGATGGTGAAACCGAACCCCGAAAACGCCCGTGTACGAGGAGCGGCGAGGAAATAGACAAGCTGTTGAAAAATTGGAAAGACTGCCCACTGCCGGGAAAGAAGCAAAAGGCGCCAGAGCCGGGAAAGAAGCGAAAGGCGCCAGAGCCGCTGTTGAAGGTATGGAAAACGAGGTCTGTTTTCTGGGACTTGCCGTACTGGAAGATCCACCGTGTGCCTCACAGCCTTGATGTCATGCATATCACGAAGAACGTGTGCGAGAGTCTGCTTGGTACCCTGCTCAACATGCCAGAGAGGACCAAAGATGGGCCGAAAGCAAGGGCAGACTTGAAATCAATGGGTATCAGGCAGGAGCTTCACGCTATATATGATGATGATGATGATGATGATGATGATGATGATGATGATGATGATGATGATGATGATGATGTTGATGAGGCGAAGCAGGACACAGAAAGTCGTCGCAAAGGCAAAAAGGCCAAGAAGACCGGAAATGACTACCCTCCCGCGTGCTTCACTCTAAGTCAGGAGGAGATCAAGCAGTTTTTCACCTGCCTCCTAGGAGTAAAACTTCCTTACGGTTACGCGGGGAAGATAAGCAGATACCTAGACCCAGCGAAGCAGAAGTTCAACGGGATGAAGTCTCACGACTGTCACGTGCTGATGACGCAGATACTTCCAGTTGCGATCCGTGGGATCATGGACGCGCACGTCCGTGAAATGCTATTTGGCCTATGCAACTTCTTCGACGTCATCTCTTGGAAGTCGATTGGCGTGAGGCAACTCAGAAGGCTACAGGAAGAGATCGTGGTGATACTATGCGAGCTTGAGATGTACTTCCCGCCCGCATTCTTCGACGTTATGGTGCATCTGCTGGTCCATATAGTGGAGGATATCATCCAACTCGGGCCGACGTTCCTGCACAGCATGATGCCGTTCGAAAGGATGAATGGTGTCATCAAAGGATACGTTCGCAACATGTCACGTCCAGAAGGAAGCATAGCCAGGGGCTTTCTGACCGAAGAGTGCATCTCCTACTGCATGAATTATCTAGGCATCGAGAACCCCGTTGGTCTGCCTGTCAACAGGCACCTCGGCAGGCTCGCTGGATGGGGTCACC
>NW_021316548.1:0-1063 GCF_002162155.2 Triticum dicoccoides | reverse complement strand
GTCGGGTCCGCCGGTGTTGGGATATTGCATCGCCGGTGCTGCAATGAAGCACCACAATGGAGCATCACCGGTGCTATGATGAAGCATTCATCGAAGCGTCGGAACATCGATGGCGCTGCAAGGGAGCCTCACTGGTTCTATGATGGAGCATCGTCGGGTCACAAGGACATCGCCGATGCCATGATGGAGCATGCGTCGGACCGACAGAACATCGACGATGCTGCAAGGGAGCATCACCGGTGCTATGATGGAGCATCATTAGGTTGTCGGGACATCGTCGGTGCCATGATGAAGCATTCGTCGGACCGCCGGAACATCAACAACGTTGCAAGGGAGCATCACCGGTGCTATGATGGAGCATCGTTAGGTCGCCGGGACATCGTCTGTGCCAAGATGAAGCATTCGCCGGACCGCCGGAACATCAACGGCGCTGCGAGCATCACCGGTGCTACGATGGAGCATCGTCAGGCTGCCGATACATCACCGGAGCTGCAACAGAGCACCGTCGAGCCGTCGGAGCATCACCGGTGCTGCGATGGAGCATAGCCGGGTGGCTGGTGCATCGACGGTGCAGAATGGAGCATCAATGATGCTTGAAAAGTTGTTCACAGTAGGGGCGTTGCTGCAACCCCAAAGCTCGTTGGCGCTGCAGCCATGGCCGATGTATGGCGTGCTCGTCGGCCGTTTTGCTGGTTGGTGACTGGCGACGTGGCTGCTACCACATGCTCTAAGCCGGCTAGCTGCTGCACTCACTAGAGTTACGTGCGTGTGGTGATGTTGCGTTGGTGGGTGGAGGCTGCGAGGAGCCATGTAGTAGTTGGGATGGAAGTCATGCCGTGGTCCAGCCATCAACGAATCCAGCGGCTTGAATCGTCCCGTATTGGCGCTAATCAACAACGGGCAAAGAGGTTTATTTTCCCGCGGCATCATCCGGATTATCTTTCCTAGTAAAGACTAATGGATTATCTTTCACTCAACTCTCTCGTTCTTTACTTTTCACTCAAAACAGTAATAATATTACTCTCTCATTCCTAAAATATGAGGCGTGTGTTGACTTTTTTTT
>NW_021316547.1:0-1300 GCF_002162155.2 Triticum dicoccoides | reverse complement strand
TGGTTGTGCATGAAGAGGAAGTACATTCACATGAGTATGCTAATTGAAGGGCCGAAACAACCAGGGAACGACATCAATCTGTATCTGGGGCTGCTGAAAGAGGAGCTTGACACGCTGTGGAAAACGCCAGCCAATACGTGGGACGCCGCAGAGAAAGAGTATTTCCCTATGAGAGCCGCACTGCTCACGACGGTGCACGACTATCTCGGTTACGGATATCTTGCGGGGCAGGTAGTCCACGGATTTTCTGGATGCGTAAGGTGCATGGATGACACAACGTATCGCCAGCTAGATAGAGATCCCGGGTCTTCGAAAACCGTGTTCATGGGACATCGAAGGTGGCTTCGCGACGATGACCCGTGGAGGAAACGCAAGGATCTGTTCGATGGTGAAACAGAACCCCGAAAACGCCCGTGTACGAGGAGCGGCGAGGGAATAGACAAGCTGTTGAAAAATTGGAAAGACTGCCCACTGCCGGGAAAGAAGCAAAAGGCGCCAGAGCCGGGAAAGAAGCGAAAGGCGCCAGAGCCGCTGCTGAAGGTATGGAAAACGAGGTCTGTTTTCTGGGACTTGCCGTACTGGAAGATCCACCGTGTGCCTCACAGCCTTGATGTCATGCATATCACGAAGAACGTGTGCGAGAGTCTGCTTGGTACCCTGCTCAACATGCCAGAGAGGACCAAAGATGGGCCGAAAGCAAGGGCAGACTTGAAATCAATGGGCATCAGGCAGGAGCTTCACGCTATATATGATGATGATGATGATGATGAGGCGAAGCAGGACACAGAAAGTCGTCGCAAAGGCAAAAAGGCCAAGAAGACCGGAAATGACTACCCTGCCGCGTGCTTCACTCTAAGTCAGGAGGAGATCGAGCAGTTTTTCACCTGCCTCCTAGGAGTAAAACTTCCTTACGGTTACGCGGGGAAGATAAGCAGATACCTAGACCCAGCGAAGCAGAAGTTCAGCGGGATGAAGTCTCACGACTGTCACGTGCTGATGACGCAGATACTTCCAGTTGCAATCCGTGGGATCATGGACGCGCACGTCCGTGAAACGCTATTTGGCCTATGCAACTTCTTCGACGTCATCTCTCGGAAGTCGATTGGCGTGAGGCAACTCAGAAGGCTACAGGAAGAGATCGTGGTGATACTATGCGAGCTTGAGATGTACTTCCCGCCCGCATTCTTCGACGTTATGGTGCATCTGCTGGTCCATATAGTGGAGGATATCATCCAACTCGGGCCGACGTTCCTGCACAGCATGATGCCGTTCGAAAGGATGAATGGTGTCATCAAAGGAT
>NW_021316546.1:0-598 GCF_002162155.2 Triticum dicoccoides | reverse complement strand
TTGCATAATCTTTTTAGGGTTTTGCTTTGTTGAATTTGCGGTTGCATCGTCGTGTCTAGTTGCTGGTCTTAGAGTCTAGTCTTTTAGAGTTTCGGGTTCTGGTCATAAGTTGTCACGCCGCCGCCGCACCATCATCATCGCCCCTGCCATCTACCACCACCGCACCGAATCCGTATCCATATACCACCACCAATCCGTGTCCATATACCACCACCGATCCATATCCATATACTACCACCGCTACCACCACCGCTGCCATATACCACCACCATATATCCACCACCAATCCGAGTTCCTTGCTTATTAGGTTTGTTTTCGGGATCCATCTAGATTCCGATTCGTGTTTCCTTGACGGAGTAGGTTTCGGAAAAAAAAAAGAGTCAGGTAGCCACGCTCCGTTTAGGCCCAAAAATTTTCGAAAACGCATTTTTCGAAAAAATTTCTGGCTATCCTATTTTTAGGTGTTTCTGAGTGTTTTGAGACAGGTGCCATTATAGGAAGTTTTTTTTGACCCGTTTCCAGTTTTTGGGTCCGGGCAGTCGAAAAAAAAAAAATTTGGTCGAAAAATTTCGTGCCCATCCTGTCAGTTTGAGCTAGG
>NW_021316545.1:0-1461 GCF_002162155.2 Triticum dicoccoides | reverse complement strand
AGAACTCAGTTCCTGAGGACGGCTTCAATGAGACAACCCACCATGTACTCCTACATGGCCTCTCACCGACACCTTTTACCAAATCGTGTTCACACACTTAGCTCACACATAGTAGGACATGTTCACACACCTCTGATTCATCCCCGATGAATCAGACCTGACTCAACTCTAAGCAGTAGCAGGCATGACAAACAAACATGAATGAGTAGGCACAACAGGGCTCAAACAACTCCTACTCATGCTAGTGGGTTTCATCTATTTACTGTGGAATGACAGGTCATGCAAAGGATAAAGGGGTTCAGCTACCGCAGCAAGTAACAGATGAATCGATGTTGTCCTAATGCAGTAAAAGAGAGCAGGAGCGAGAGAGTGGGATTGTATCGGAATGAACAAGGGGGTTTTGCTTGCCTGGCACTTCTGAAGATAACATTGAGTCTTCATCAGTGTCAACGATCACATCATCGGTATCACGTCTATCGAGAGGGGACAAATAACGGCAACATAGAAAGGAACACAATCAATGCAATGCACAATATGATGCATGATCATGACATGGCAATATGAATGTGTTTTTGGCTAATGCAACTAGCAACAGATTAAATGAAGTTGGTTTGAATACAAGATTCAAATTTAAACTCCATATGTGATTATTCAAATGCCATTTAATTGATTTGTGCTAAACAGCACCTATAAGTTGTTCTAACATGCATGAAAATGGTACAGATGGATTCCTTGAATTTTTCTGATAATTTTTCATATATAAATTATTTAATTTGGAGTTACGGTTAATTTTCTATGATTTATTGAAGTTTTAGGCATTTTCTGGAATTTTCAGAATTAAATTAAATCCAGAAAACAGTACTGCGTCAGCATGACGTTGGCGTGACGTCAGCAAGTCAGCAGGGGCCGGCTCGGGTCAAACCTGACGTGTGGGGTCCACACGTCAGTGACACAGGAGCTAATCCCGGTCAAACCCAGCGCTGACTGGGGTTTGACCAGGGGTGGGGCCCACTGTCAGTGGCTGTGGGGGTGTTTAGTGTGGTCATTAGTGCTAACTAAATCAGCGCCACGTCACCAGCCACCGGAGTGTCGCCGGCGACGACCACGGCCGACAGCGGAGGTGCACCGTGCGCTCGCTACGGAGCACCATTTGACGTGCGGTTTGCTCCTACGGGTTCCTGGGAGGAAGGCGCATCTAAAGAGATAAGCGACAGCAGTTGGGGTGGCCGGAGCTGCCGGCGGCGAGCTCTTTTGCGGCTGCCGGAGTTCGGCCATCGACGGGAACTATGCCACAGAGCACGGGAGGAGCAGCAGTTGGGTGATTTGAGCTCCTTCGGATGCGCTGAGCGCGTTGGCGGGCTCGTAAGCAAGCGGCGACGGCTGTGGCCGCGACGGCGCCATGGCCGGCGGCGAGGGATTCTCGGGCAAGGTGGTGGGGCTAGCTAGAGAGGGAGGTGGGCA
>NW_021316544.1:0-1131 GCF_002162155.2 Triticum dicoccoides | reverse complement strand
TTCAGATCGTGATACTAAATTTCTTAGCCACTTTTGGAGATGTTTATGGGCTAAGTTGGGGACTAAACTGCTTTTTAGTACTACTTGTCACCCCCAAACTGATGGACAAACTGAAGTAGTCAATAGAACGTTGTCTACTATGCTTAGGGCTGTTTTGAAGAATAATAAGAAAATGTGGGAGGAATGCTTGCCTCATATTGAATTTGCTTATAATCGTTCATTGCATTCTACTACTAAGATGTGCCCTTTTGAAGTTGTGTATGGTTTCCTACCTCGTGCACCTATTGATTTGTTGCCTCTTCCATCTTCGGAGAAGGTTAATTTTGATGCTAAACAACGTGCTGAATTGATTTTAAAAATGCATGAGTTAACTAAGGAAAACATTGAGCGCATGAATGCGAAATATAAACTTGCTGGAGATAAGGGTAGAAAACATGTTGTGTTTGCACCTGGAGATCTTGTTTGGTTACATTTGCGTAAGGATAGATTTCCTGATTTGCGCAAATCAAAGCTAATGCCACGTGCTGATGGTCCCTTTAAGGTGTTAGAGAAAATAAATGATAATGCATATAAACTTGAGCTGCCTGCAGATTTTGGGGTTAGTCCCACTTTTAACATTGCAGATTTGAAGCCTTATTTGGGTGAGGAAGATGGACTCCCCTCGAGGACGACTTCATTTCAAGAAGGGGAGGATGATGAGGACATCAATACAATTGTTACACCCACAGCCCCTGCTGCTATACATACTGGACCAATTACTAGAGCTCGTGCACGCCAACTAAATTACCAGGTACTTTCGTTTCTTGGTAATGATTCTAATGTTCATGAGAATATGATGCTGCCTAAATTGGATACATTTGTTTTGCTTACAAATGAAGGGCCTAGCTTGGAGAAGGATGAACATTGGAGCAAGAACAAGCATGGAGATGATGGCATGCGCAAGGGGAACAAGAATGGAGTTACAAGTGATGATTTCAGGACTTTGAAGCCACCATAATGGGTGCATGAAGCCTTGGACGAAATATACAAGATGCCACTTCATAAATTTCGTCCCGAGGCTATTTTAGGTGCTGCGTCACCTTATTATTGGGCCAGGCCCATGTAATTTCGAAATACATAAGTATAGGCTAT
>NW_021316543.1:0-709 GCF_002162155.2 Triticum dicoccoides | reverse complement strand
TAACACTCTCTACTTTCTCGCACATGCTATGTGGGTGAAATGATGATACCATGCCAAGTTGGAACCTTTTCAGAGTTCATTTCAAATGCTTTTCAATTTCATGGTCTTATAGCTCAAAATAATCAGTAAATGCATGAAAAATAACAAATGAAGTCAGAAAGGTTTGTAAATTGATGATTTGGCTTTAAATGGTGCATTATGAACACAGAAAAACAATGGAGTTCAAATAAGTGTAACAGACGAGTTTCCATATGAAACTCTGATACTTCGAAAGAGATTGTCCGTTTTGTACACGAAGTGCATCTAGTTTTTGCCGTAACCCTCTCTACTTTCTCGCACATGCTATGTGGGTGAAATGATGATACCATGCCAACTTGGAACCTTTTCAGAGTTCATTTCAAATGCTTTTCAATTTCATTGTCTTATAGCTCAAAATAATCAGTAAATGCATGAAAAATAACAAATGAAGTCAGAAAGGGTTGTAAATTGATGATGTGGCTTTGAATGGTGCATTTTGAACACAGAAAAACAAGGGAGTTCAAATAAGTTAAAAAAATGAAATCCCTTTGTAACAGACGAGTTTCCATATGAAACCCTGATACTTCGAAAGAGATTGTCCGTTTTGTACATGAAGTGCATCCAGTTTTTGCCGTAACCCTCTCTACTTTCTCGCACATGCTATGTGGCTGAATAGATGATACCATGCCAA
>NW_021316542.1:0-1407 GCF_002162155.2 Triticum dicoccoides | reverse complement strand
GGCTCACGTATATGATAGTGTCGCTAGCATCCATATGATAAGGAGCCCGGGCTGACATGACTAGTCGTAAACCCAAAGTGGCACAGACTTACAGGGACAGGCATTCATGACCCAGCCTCGAACGTGTCGGTCAACAGCAAGTGGGTCCGGGCTGTAGCACTGGGCTAGCAGGACTCCGGTAAACCGGGCTGTAGCGGGCTAACAGGACTCCGGTACTCAATGCGTGACATTTCCCCGAAGGGACAGACACAGGAACGAAGAAGGACACATGCCGGCCAGCCTAAGTGTTCCAGAGCAGTAGCAAGCTACCATGGCTCAGCGGTAACACTAGGAGACATTTCCCGGTAAGAGAGGCTACTAAAGATAAACAACTAGATAGTCAGATCCCACACATACCAAGCATTTCAATCATACACACAATATGCTCGATATGTGCAATTACAACAAAGCATCACAACATGACTCTACGACACAAGTACTTTATTTAAGGCTCAGGGAGCCATACATAACATACACAAAGATACGGGTCTCACGACCCAGCATTCAAGTCATACAGTCATACAAACCAACAGCGGAAGTACCTTGTCTGAGTACAGACAACTAGTAAGATAAAAGAGGCTTGGAAAGCCTAGCTATATTACGTGGTCCTTCACAAACTCAGGGTCACCACCTGGGCCTTTAGCCTACTCGTTGATGTCAACGTCTACATAGAACCCATCAGAAGGGGTTGTAGCGTCTTCTGTAAAAATGTAAATTATAGCAACATGAGTACAAAGGTACTCAGCAAGACTTACATCAGATCCTACATACATGCATATTATCAAGAAGGGTTGGTGGAGTTATTGCAGCAAGCTAGCTTTGACTCTTGGCTAGACTATCCTACGATACTTCAACTTGAAATGGTTTTGCGCACACGAGTCCACTACTCACCACTTCATTACACTACCGAGGATCCGCCTCCGTCTTCCTACGGAAGAGCCATCCTCGGCACTCACACTTATCTTGAGGCTTTTATTAGTTTCCATTTACTTGTCTATGAACTGTATAGGCAACCAAGTAGTCCTTTACCGCGGACGCGGCTATTCGAATAGATCATGATAACCCTGCAGGGGTGTACTTCTTCATACATGTTTCCACCACTTAGCGTCTGCACACGACATGTGCTCGGCAGACTTCAAGCGAAAGCCGACGTGGGTGTAGACCACGACCTACCTAAACACTTAAGCCTCTAGTCCAGGTTTATCGCCTATCCAGGTTCCATCCGCAGGGAGTCCGGCCGAGGTTTCCCATACGGCCCCGAACGATGTGAACAGGGTTCCCGAGATACCTAACGGGTATTCGGTACACCGTGCCACGTACCTACCGCATCACAGCCCACCCCTACGGTCAGCGCTGTCCACGGCCTCC
>NW_021316541.1:0-958 GCF_002162155.2 Triticum dicoccoides | reverse complement strand
ATTTGGTAAAGGTATCGATGAGAGGCCATGTAGGAGTACATGGTGGGTTGTTTCATTGAAGCCGACCTTAAGCACTGAGATCTGTATGCGTGATTTAAGATACAGCTACTACCATGCATTGGGCCCTGAAATATGACCCCGCTCGACTTCTTATTCACCCTAGCTCTCTGTCCAGGAGTTGCAAGTAGTTTCTGGTGTTTGTAGCCTACTGGAGGCCGTGGACAGCGCTGACCGTAGGGGTGGGCTGTGATGCGGTAGGTACGTGGCACGGTGTACCGAATACCCGTTAGGTATCTCGGGAACCCTGTTCACATCGTTCGGGGCCGTATGGGAAACCTCGGCCGGACTCCCTGCGGATGGAACCTGAATAGGCGATAAACTTGGACTAGAGGCTTAAGTGTTTAGGTAGGTCGTGGTCTACACCCACGTCGGTTTTCGCTTGAAGTCTGCCGAGCACATGTCGTGTGCAGACGCTAAGTGGGGGAAACATGTATGAAGAAGTACACCCCTGCAGGGTTATCATAATCTATTCGAATAGCCGCGTCCGCGGTAAAGGACTACTTGGTTGCCTATACAGTTCATAGACAATGTAAATGGAAACTGTTAAAAGCCTCAAGATAAGCGTGAGTGCCGAGGATGGCTCTTCCGTAGGAAGACGGAGGCGAATCCTCGGTAGTGTATTGGATTGGTGAGTAGTGGACTCGTGTGCGCAAAACCATTTCAAGTTGGAGTATCGTAGGATAGTCTAGCCAAGAGTCAAAGCTGGCTTGCTGCAATAACTCCACCAACCCTTCTTGATAATATGCATGTATGTAGGTTCTGATGTAAGTCTTGCTGAGTACCTTTGTACTCATGTTGCTATAATCTACATTTTTACAGAAGACGCTGCAACCCCTTCTGATGGGTTCTATGTAGACGTTGACATCAACGAGTAGGCTAAAGACCCAGGTGGTGACCC
>NW_021316540.1:0-1062 GCF_002162155.2 Triticum dicoccoides | reverse complement strand
AGACAGATGAATCAGAGGGGGAAAGTTGTGTGTACGCTATGCTAGGGATGCGTGACGGACGAACGGGCTGCGAATCCGGATTTGTCTCGTCGTTCTGAGCAACTTTCATGTACAAAGTTTTTCCATCCGAGCTACGGTTTTATTTTATATTGATTTTAAAAGATTTAAATCATTTTAGGATTTATTTAATTTATTTAATTCAACATTATCCAGAACAGTGTACGCTGACGTCAATAGTTGACCATTGACCTGGTCAACCTGATAGGTGGGTCCCACCTGTCAGCGACTGTTAGAGTAATTAACAGTAGTTAATTAGGTTAATTAATCTTAATTAGTTAATTTAAACAGAATTAATTAAGTTAATTATTTAGCTAATTAATTAATTATTTTTATTTATTTATTATATATTATTTTTAATTCTTTTTTTAAACCGTTAGGTGGGGTGGGGCCCTGTGTCATTGGCCCAAAGGGGCAACGGGCGTCGGGCTATCGGGCACATGCCTAGGTGTGGGCGGACCCGACAGGGTCCGGAGCAGGGGAGCGGTGGCCACGGCGAGGCCATGGCCGGAGCGGGGCACCCTGGCCATGGCCGGTTGAGAGGCGGCCGCGGGGAGGAGCGCTGGGGGCCGTTGCCGGCGGCTGTGGCCGCGGCCGTGTGCAGAGGAGGCGGGGCGCAGGCTGCGGCAGCCGGAGCTGGCAAAGGCAGGAGCGGCGGGGCTGCAGCAGAGCAGCAAGCAGGGGAGGAGGGCGCGCAGGGGAAAAGGGGGCGACAGGGCACGCAAGCGCGGTGAACGTCGGCGAGCCGGAGTGGGGGTGCGGGTGAGCACGTGAGTGGGCGGCGGCCAACAGCGGGGAGCGCCAATGCGCAGCGGAGGAGCGCGCGGCCAGCAGCTCCATGAGCAGCAGCGGCACGGCAAGGGCAGCAGCAGTGGCGCGGGGCGCGCACATCAGACGGGTCGGGGCGTGGCGACCGCGGGAGGGGCGCTGGGAGCGTGGCGTCGGGCGCGCGGGTGGCGGTAGTGGCCACAGTGATGAGCGCGAGCGAGCGCGCAGGCGGGGTCA
>NW_021316539.1:0-1083 GCF_002162155.2 Triticum dicoccoides | reverse complement strand
AGGTTGCTTCATCCTCAGAATGGTGCGACCATTGAACCTTGAGAAACTTGATATTATGACGTCGAGTGGTACGTTCGGCCTGATCGAGGATACGAATGGGGTACTCTCGATATGTAAGATTATCTTGGAGATCAAGCGTTTCGTGGTCCACTCCACGGATAGGATCCGAGAAGCAACGCCTGAGTTGAGAAACGTGGAAGACATCGTGGACCCTGGAGAGGTGCGGAGGTAGTTCCAACTGGTAGGCAACTTCTCCTCGTTTGGCGAGAATGCGAAAAGGTCCAATGTAACGAGGAGCCAATTTGCCTTTGATACCGAAACGATGGGTTCCCTTCAGAGGGGTGACCCGAAGATAAGCCTTCTCGTCAACCTCGAAAGTCATAGCCTTATGTTTTCGGTCATATTGACTCTTTTGACGAGATTGAGCTGTTTTCAATTTTTCACGAACGATACGAACTTGTTCTTCTGCTTCCTGAATCATATCCGGGCCAAAGAATTGTCTTTCCCCGGTCTCTGACTAGTTAAGGGGTGTTCGACACCGTCGTCCATAGAGAACTTCAAAAGGGGCTTTACCCAAGCTAGATTGATAGCTGTTGTTATAAGTGAATTCGGCAAATGGAAGGCACTTCTCCCAATCCATTCCGAATGAGATAACCGAGGCTCGAAGCATGTCTTCTAGAATCTGGTTGACGCGTTCCACTTGACCGCTCGACTGAGGGTGGAAGGCGGTGCTAAAGGAGAGACGGGTTCCCATAGCATTTTGGAAACTTTCCCAAAATCGAGAGGTGAAAAGACTTCCTCGATCCGAGTTAATTTCCAAAGGAACACCATGGAGAGACACTATTCGGGAGATGTATAAGTCTGCCAGCTGACTAGCGGTTATACTCTCACGAACAGGTAAGAAATGGGCTACTTTGGAAAGACGATCGACCACGACGAAAATAGCATTATTCCCTCTCTTGGTCCTGGGAAAACCGGTAATGAAATCCATACCAATTTTATCCCATTTCCATTCAGGAATAGCTAGGGGTTGAAGGGTGCCAGCAGGCCGTTGATGCTCTGCTTTTACACGACGACAGACGT
>NW_021316538.1:0-1157 GCF_002162155.2 Triticum dicoccoides | reverse complement strand
CCCGCGCTGTCGCTGCCTTGGCCGCCGGCGCCCAGGCGCGCCGATGGCCACCCCTGAGCCAGCGTCCGAGCTTGCCGTGCCCGTGGCCGGCGCCTCCCCCTGTCGATCTGGGCGCTCGCCCAGTCGGGCGCCGACGCCCAGCGCCCGCACCCGCGGCAACCGCATGCCCGTTAGCCCCCAGGGCCCTATGACAAAGGGGGCCCGCCCCCAAAACGTTAAAAAAAAGTATATAAAAATAAATAAAACAATAATTAAAATAAAAATAAATTTAATTAATTAATTAATTAAATTAATTAATTAAGTTAATTAATTAAGTTAATTAACCTTAATTAATTAATCTAATTAACATGTTAGCTTAATTAAACAGTAATTAGTTTAACTAAATCCTAATTAACCTAACAGAGTATGACAGGTGGGTCCCATTGGACCCACGCGTCAGTTTGACCCAGTCAACCCCTGTTGACTGCTGATGTCAGCATGACGTCATGCTGACGTCATAAATCCATTTTCCGAATTAATTAAATAATTAAATAAATTCCAGAAATTAATAAAATCTTTAGAAAATCATATCTTTTAATCCGTAACTCGGATTAAAATATTTTCAACATGAAAGTTGCTCAGAACGACGTGACGAATCCGGATACACGGTCTGTTCGTCCGCCACACACCCCTAACCTATCGAACCCGCAACTTTCCCCCTCCGGTTCCTCTGCCCGAAAACGCGAAACTCCGGGAATACTTTCCCGGATGTTTCCCCCTTTCGTCGGTATCACTTACTACCGCGTTAGGGCACACCGAACACCGCGTATTGCCTTGTTATATTTTGTGATGCTTTGTTTGCTCTGTATTCATTATTTCTTCCCCCTCTTCTCTCCGGTAGACTACGAGACCGACGCTGCTGCTGACCAGTTCGACTACGGAGTTGACGACCCCTCTCTCTTGCCAGAGCAACCAGGCAAGCCCCCCCTTTGATCACCAGATATCGCCTATTCTCCTCTATACTGCTTGCATTAGAGTAGTGTAGCATGTTACTGTTTTCGTTAATCCTATTCTGATGCATAGCCTGACATTGTCGCTACATCTGTTGATACCTTACCTGCAATCCTAAATGCTTAGTATAGGATGCTAGTTTATCATCATTGGCCCTACATTCTTGT
>NW_021316537.1:0-1310 GCF_002162155.2 Triticum dicoccoides | reverse complement strand
GACTTAGAAATCTTAGTACTCAAAACGTGCGGCCAATAGTGTTCGTACTGAACTACGGTCATATCTATTTAGAAAAGATGGTAAGATTTTTACTATTTTTCCTCAGTGCATCTTTTGCATACATTATTTTTTAAGCTAAACTGCATTGCTAAGTATGTTACTATGATGTTCTTCAACAAGGACTCCCGATGATAGTTGTGCCTCAGTGGATCAAAGCTAAAGGTCGCATGTCCATGGTTAACATACGGCCAAGACTTCCTACATGTTGGGGAACGTAGTAATTTCAAAAAATTTCCTACGCACACGCAAGATCATGGTGATGCATAGCAACGATAGGGGAGAGTGTTGTCCACGTACCCTCGTAGACCGAAAGCAGAAGCGTTATAACAACGCGGTTGATGTAGTCGTACGTCTTCACGATCTGACCGATCCAAGTACCGAACGTACGGCACCTCCGAGTTCAGCACACGTTCAGCTCGATGACAATCCCCGGACTCCGATCTAGCTAAGTGTCGGGGATGAGTTCCGTCAGCACGACGGCGTGGTGACGATCTTGATGTTCTACCGTCGCAGGGCTTCGCCTAAGCACTGCTACAATATTATCGAGGTGGACTATGGTGGAGGGGGGCACCGCACACGGCTAAGGAACGATCACGAAGATCAACTTGTGTGTCTTTGGGGTGCCCCCTGCCCCCGTATATAAAGGAGCAAGGGAGGAGGAGGCCAGCCCTAGGAGGGGGCGCACCAAGTGTGGAGTCCTACTAGGACTCCCTAGTCCTAGTAGGATTCCACCTCCCATATGGAATAGGAAAAGAGGAAGGGAAAAGGAGAAGGAAGGAAGGGGGCGCCCCCCTTCCCTAGTACAATTCGGACCAGACCAAGGGGAGGGGTGCGGCCACCCTTGAGGCCCTTTTCCTTCTTTCCCGTATGGCCCAATAAGGCCCAATACGTATTCCCGTAACTCTCCGGTACTCCGAAAAATACCCGAATCACTCGGAACCTTTCCGATGTCCGAATTTAGTCGTCCAATATATCGATCTTTACGTCTCGACCATTTCAAGACTCCTCGTCATGTCACCGATCTCATCCGGGACTCCGAACTCCTTCGGTACATCAAAACTCATAAACTCATAATATAACTGTCATCGAAACCATAAGCGTGCAGACCCTACGGGTTCGAGAACTATGTAGACATGACCGAGACTTGTTTCCGGTCAATAACCAATAGCGGAACCTGGATGCTCATATTGGCTCCTACATATTCTACGAAGATCTTTATCGGTCAAACCGCATAACAACATACGTTGTTC
>NW_021316536.1:0-1037 GCF_002162155.2 Triticum dicoccoides | reverse complement strand
AGTAGCTGATTCTTAAATCACACATACAGATCTCAGTGCTTAAGGTCGGCTTCAATGAAACAACCCACCATGTACTCCTACATGGCCTCTCATCGATACCTTTACCAAATCGTGTTCACCACACCACTCTTATTACCGACATAATCATTTCACTCTAGCCCATCACCCAGATGAACCAGACCTGACACGACTCTAAGCATAGCAGGCATAGCAAGGTAGGAACAACACATACATATGGCTCAATCAACTCCTACACATGCTAGTGGGTTTCATCTAGTTACTGTGGCAATGACAGGTCATGCAGAGGAAGTGGGTTCAACTACCGTAGTACACAGCAGTTTGAAACGCGTTGTCTTAATGCAGTAAAAGAGACCAGGAGCGAGAACATGGGATTGTATCGATATGATCAAATGGTTGGTTGCTTGCCTGATGGTTCGATGCACTGATACAGTTCTTTGTTAGGGTAATCACGATACTCCTTGGAGGCAGATCCTGCCGCAAAGAACACCGATACACAACCATCACCAAACAATGTGCAACAATATGATGTTTGCATGAAACCTAGCAATATGAGTGTGTTGGGCTAATGCAGCTAAGACCAGAAGGGTTTGAACCAATTTGAATCAAAGATTCAAATTTCAAACTCAAACATGGCCCTTTAAAGTGTTTTTCCTTGTTCTGCATTAAACATCAAGTTAACTTGTTTAATCATGCATGAAAATAGTACAGATGGATAGATTGGATTTTTCTGATCATTTTTCATATATAATTTGTCTGATTTGGAGTTACAGAATAAAAGTTATGAATTTTTGAAGTTTAAATTATATTCTGGAATTTCCTATATTAGATTAATTCCAGAAAATCAATTATTGCGTCAGCCTGACGTCAGTGTGACGTCAGCAGGTCAACGGAACACGTCCGGGTCAAACCTGACAGTGGGTCCCGCATGTCAGGGTGATTAAATTAATTAAAGTTTAATTAAAACTAAACCTGTTTAATTAACAGGGCTGGGCCCCACCTGTCATTGACTCAGGGGA
>NW_021316535.1:0-1629 GCF_002162155.2 Triticum dicoccoides | reverse complement strand
ATAACATAAATAGATTATTGAATAGTTTGCACTAGAAATCACCTGACAAATATGCATATATGCAATATTTTTGGTCATATCCAAGGTAGTCATGTCCTCATCATAAAGGATGAACAGATCTAACTTTTTTTGTGTGGCTTTTTCTTGGACAATAGGTAAGAAAATAAATCTAATCTAGGAAAACTGGAAATTCTCACCAAGCAACCTGAAAACTGATACCACTTGATAGAGGCGAGGGTCCCGATCTTTCGATGAGATGATAACTATCGATTTGGTGGAGACGACTTTGACGATCCGACTACAAACGTGCACGACGTTGCGCCTTAGCAATCGCTAAACCAATCTCCTGAGGTTACTGACGATGCTGGAAGCACGGTCAGCCTGACCACGAAGGTCTATTCCTGCAAGCAATCGAAGAACGAGCAAGAATATGATAAAGCAATCTGAATATTGCAAATATATATGAAGTATTGATAATGGTGGGGATCCGGAAGCGGTCTTGGTCTGGTCGTTGGACACAAACGAAGTACACGAAGTTGCAATGGCTAACTTTTAACTAAACAAATCCCCCGGAAAAGCTACTAGATGGATCTACTTATATAGGAGCAAGGGGTAGCGGCCAAGGAGGTGGGAGGACGTCCCAAGGCAGCCTAAAATTAAATCTAGGTCGTACAAGGCCAATGGGCCCAAGTGGAGGTGATGTAACCCCTTTGGACTTGTAGTTTGACTCGGATTCTGCTGCAGCATCAGATTGTTTCGTCCACAACTCAACGCTCCGGACGACTTTGAAGGTGATTCCAATTGGGTTGGAAAGTGCACGAAATCTAGTTTCCAACAAAAAAAGAATCACCCAATTCGGAGTCCGTATGAAAAACTTGTGTGCGTTTTGAGTCAGGTGTGTCTGTGCAGTCCGAATCTGAATCCAGAACGTGAGAGACTTGGATTCTATCTTCTCTTGGGCCAAAAGTGACGTGAGAGAACTTTTTGGACAGCAAATAATCATCTCTTTCTTCCTTATCTTCATATGTGGATTGTACAAATGTCCCATACACCTGCAATTAGACAAAACACAAAAGTGTGTGAAGTATTTTTGTTCTGGATAACATAAATAGATTATTGAATAGTTTGCACTAGAAATCACCTGACAAATATGCATATATGCAATATTTTTGGTCATATCCAAGGTAGTCGTGTCCTCATCAGCTAACCATGCCAGGATCACAAGCCGACGAGATTGACTGGGAGAACTTATCGAACAAGGAGCTTCATGATAAGTTTCAGCAAATGATGACTGAACAGGTGCAAGATGTGCTGAACAATTTTGAAGAGGCTATGGAGAAGATTACTGGCCTTGAGAAGACGTTCGAAACAAAGCTCGATAACAGATTTAATGAACTACTTGCGCGTCTTCCACCACCGGCTGCACCTGTCGCACCTCTGCAACAACAACAACTACGCCCCCTTCCGAATCAGTATGGACGAGCACAGCGTGTTCCTATTGAGCGAGGACAAAATTCTGGTGCCGCTGCTACTGCTGTTGGTGCTTCTTTGGCTCCTGCTACTGCTGCTGCTGGTACCCAGGAGGATGATGATTATGTGGGAGATTATGAGGATGAGGTTGATCAAAAT
>NW_021316534.1:0-939 GCF_002162155.2 Triticum dicoccoides | reverse complement strand
CGTGTGCCTCACAGCCTTGATGTCATGCATATCACGAAGAACGTGTGCGAGAGTCTGCTTGGTACCCTGCTCAACATGCCAGAGAGGACCAAAGATGGGCCGAAAGCAAGGGCAGACTTGAAATCAATGGGCATCAGGCAGGAGCTTCACGCTATATATGATGATGATGATGATGATGATGATGATGATGATGATGAGGCGAAGCAGGACACAGAAAGTCGTCGCAAAGGCAAAAAGGCCAAGAAGACCGGAAATGACTACCCTCCCGCGTGCTTCACTCTAAGTCAGGAGGAGATCGAGCAGTTTTTCACCTGCCTCCTAGGAGTAAAACTTCCTTACGGTTACGCGGGGAAGATAAGCAGATACCTAGACCCAGCGAAGCAGAAGTTCAGCGGGATGAAGTCTCACGACTGTCACGTGCTGATGACGCAGATACTTCCAGTTGCAATCCGTGGGATCATGGACGGCATGTCCGTGAAACGCTATTTGGCCTATGCAACTTCTTCAACGTCATCTCTCGGAAGTCGATTGGCGTGAGGCAACTCAGAAGGCTACAGGAAGAGATCGTGGTGATACTATGCGAGCTTGAGATGTACTTCCCGCCCGCATTCTTCGACGTTATGGTGCATCTGCTGGTCCATATAGTGGAGGATATCATCCAACTCGGGCCGATGTTCCTGCACAGCATGATGCCGTTCGAAAGGATGAATGGTGTCATCAAAGGATACGTTCGCAACATGTCACGTCCAGAAGGAAGCATAGCCAGGGGCTTTCTGACCGAAGAGTGCATCTCCTACTGCACGAATTATCTAGGCATCGAGAACCCCGTTGGTCTGCCCGTCAACAGGCACCTCGGCAGGCTCGCTGGATGGGGTCACCGTGAGGGTCGCCGCGAAATGCATGTCGACTTCGAGGGTCGACTCGCCGACTTTGAAAGAG
>NW_021316533.1:0-1168 GCF_002162155.2 Triticum dicoccoides | reverse complement strand
TTTTCCTTTGGCACAAATCCTCCCTGGTAGTTGGCCTGAGAATGAATCAACTAGCTCTTGTACTGTTTGTCCTGATGGTGGCTGGGCAGTATCTCCGACATGTTCATCGGTCCTGAGTGAAAGGGAACAATCTCGGTGAGTAAGATAAGATATTTTTTCTTTAGAACTACTGCTAAGTGCTCTCCGAACACAATATTCCACCAAATCGGTGACAAATTCAGTGCTCTCCGAACACATTATTCCACCAAATCAGTGACAAGTTCAGTACCATGTTGCTCGACAATTTACTAGTCCAACAGGAAAATCCTAAGACTGATGTCAGTGGTGACCACAGTGGCTGGGAAGGAAGAAAATGTAAGCGGGAGAGGGAGGAGGCGGGGGCGTTACAGCGTGCTCGCTGCGGCGTCGTCCTCGGTGGCCTGCACGGCGGCCGGGCTGCTCCTCGCGGCGGAGGTAATCTGTAGGGAACACAACTCGCCAAAACAGCTGGTACGCACGATGTCGTGGTTGCCTATGCCTGCATCGGCGAGCTTGTCACTGGGATCACGTCCGTATACCAGCACTTTGGAGATGAAATCTTTGTCTTCATGCTCTGTAGTTCTGCCCTTCACCTTGAGTTGTATCTCAATGTCGACTGGGCCGGTGAAGACAATCGCATGAGACGGGCCGGTCAGCGCCAAAAATGGATCCTGCAAGCATCAGTTGCACTACTCATTATCAAATCGATCAACTGTATAAAGAAATATGGATACATCATAATATAGCCAACCCAACCCCACATAAGCGAAAATAATACTTGACTACACCACTACACACCTGTTGAGTGAGGAGTTGGCAGGCATCCCTCCTGAGTCTGAAGATAATGTTACGATTATGATCCATCGAGTCCCGGGTGGCGACCAGGCCGTAGACCTCGAGTGGCCACTCAAGATAACCACCGTCGATCTCCATGACTCTGACGGAGAAGATTTGCAGGCAAGTCTTGACGCCTGCATGTGGCGGGGTGCGTTTGCATGTGAAGAGCATGGCTCTCACGCACGCTGCAGCAAAAGTCACAGAAATCAGCCCAGAAATCAAACATTGACTAAATAATTCAGGTTCAGACATACTACAAGGGACGGTATAGCTGCAATGAAACTAATATAACTAATCTCCTTTTCTTCCCATC
>NW_021316532.1:0-1090 GCF_002162155.2 Triticum dicoccoides | reverse complement strand
CCTCCCACATTTTCTTATTACTCTTCAAAACAGCCCTAAGCATAGTAGACAATGTTCTATTGACTACTTCAGTTTGGCCATCAGTTTGGGGGTGACAAGTAGTACTAAAAAGCAGTTTAGTCCCCAACTTAGCCCATAAACATCTCCAAAAGTGGCTAAGAAATTTAGTATCACGATCTGAAACAATAGTATTTGGCACACCATGCAAGCGAATAATTTCACGAAAGAACAAATCAGCAACATTAACAGCATCATCGCTTTTATGACATGGTATAAAGTGTGCCATTTTCGAGAATCTATCCACGACAACAAATATGCTATCCCTCCCCTTCTTTGTTCGAGGTAAACCTAAAACAAAGTCCATAGATATATCCTCCCAAGGAACACTAGGTACAGGCAAAGGCATATATAAACCATGAGGATTGAGTCGTGACTTAGCTTTTTGACATGTAGTGCAGCGAGCAATAAAGCGCTCAACATCCCGTCTCATCTTTGGCCAAAAGAAATGTGTAGCAAGTACGTCCTCCGTCTTCTTCACGCCAAAGTGTCCCATTAATCCTCCTCCATGCGCCTCCTGCAACAACAAAAGACGAATGGAGCTAGCTGGAATGCATAGCTTGTTAGCACGAAACACAAATCCATCGTTAACGACGAACTTGTTCCACATTCTTCCTTCTTTGCAATTCTGCATTACATCTTTAAAATCAGCATCATGCACATATTGATCTTTGATGGTCTCCAAACCAAATATTTTAAAGTCAAGTTGTGAAAGCATAGTATAGCGGCGAGACAATGCATCAGCAATAACATTTTCTTTTCCCTTCTTGTGTTTAATGACATAAGGAAAAGTCTCAATGAATTCAACCCATTTAGCATGTCTACGATTCAGTTTAGCTTGACTTTTAATATGTTTCAAAGATTCATGATCAGAATGTATAACAAATTCTTTGGGCCATAAATAATGTTGCCATGTTTCTAAAGTCCAAACAAGAGCATATAATTCTTTATCATAAGTAGAATAATTCAGACTAGGCCCACTCAATTTTTCAGAAAAGTATGCAACAGGTTTGCCATCTTGTAATAACACACC
>NW_021316531.1:0-1055 GCF_002162155.2 Triticum dicoccoides | reverse complement strand
AACATTAACCTCCCAGATGAGGCGGTCATTGACAGAATCCTCTAGTCGCTCCCACCAAGCTACAAGAGCTTTGTGATGAACTACAACATGCAGGGGATGGAAAAGACCATTCCTGAAGTGTTCTCGATGCTGAAGTCAGCAGAGGCTGAAATCAAGAAAGAACATCAAGTGTTGATGGTCAATAAGACCACTAAGTTCAAGAAGGGCAAGGGTAAGAAGAACTTCAAGAAGGACGGCAAGGAGGTTGCCGCGCCTGGTAAGCCAGTTACCGGGAAGAAGTCAAAGAATGGACCTAAGCCTGAGACTGAGTGCTTTTATTGCAAGGGGAAGGGTCACTGGAAGCGGAACTGCCCCAAATACTTAGTAGATAAGAAGGCCGGCAAAACCAAAGGTATATTTGATATACATGTAATTGATGTGTACCTTACCAGTACTCGTAGTAACTCCTGGGTATTTGATACCGGTGCCGTTGCTCATATTTGTAACTCACAGCAGGAGCTGCGGAATAAACGGAGACTAGCGAAGGACGAGGTGACGATGCGCGTCGGGAATGGTTCCAGAGTCGATGTGATCGCCGTCGGCACCCTGCCTCTACATTTACCTACAGGATTAGTTTTGAACCTTAATAATTGTTATTTAGTGCCAAGTTTGAGCATGAACATTGTATCTGGATCTCGTTTAATACGAGATGGCTACTCATTTAAGTCTGAGAATAATGGTTGTTCGATTTATATGAGAGATATGTTTTATGGTCATGCTCCGATGGTCAATGGTTTATTCTTAATGAATCTCGAGTGTAATATTACACATGTTCATAGTGTAGATGCCAAAAGATGTAAAGTTGATAACGATAGTCCCACATACTTGTGGCACTGCCGCCTTGGTCACATTGGTGTCAAGCGCATGAAGAAGCTCCATGCCGATGGACTTTTAGAGTCTCTTGATTATGAATCGTTTGACACGTGCGAACCATGCCTCATGGGCAAGATGACCAAGACTCCGTTCTCCGGAACAATGGAGCGAGCAACCAACTTATTGGAAATCATACATACCGA
>NW_021316530.1:0-1255 GCF_002162155.2 Triticum dicoccoides | reverse complement strand
GTAAACATTTGGTTTGAAGTCCATTTGAACCAAAGGTTCAAATGCATTTCTAAATTAGGTCTCTTATATATGCCATAATGTGTTTTCCCATATTCAGCATGTATAAGTTGGTTTTTCATGCATGAAACTAGTACAGATGGAAAGGTTGCATTTTTCTGATAATTTTTCATATATAAATTATTTAAATCTGAGCTACGGTTGAAATGATATGAATTTTTGAAGTTTAAATCAATTTCTGGATTTCCTGAATTATTTTAATTCCAGAAAATGTATAATTGCGTCAGCATGACGTCATCATTGCATCAGCGGGTCAACGCGGCTGTCCAGGTCAAATCTGACGTGTGGGACCCACACGTCAGTGACAGGGGGTTAACCCCGAGTCAAACCTGGGCTGGTCAGCTTTGACTAAGCCCTGGGGCCCACTTGTCAGCGTCAGCGGGTGGGGAATTAGTGGCTAATTAACAAGCCACGTCAGCCCGCCGGGGTTCTGGCCGGCGGCGACCATTAGCGCGGCGGCGACTCGCCGGACTTGCGCTGCAGGCGGCGTTTGGTCGTGCGAAAAGCACCAGGGCGTAGCCCGTCGTCGTCCGCAACCAGGGGAGCTGGTGGGGGGCTGCGGGGGCGCCGGAGCTCGCCGGAGCAGAGCTCAGGGCGGCGGCCGGAGTTCGGCAACTGGTGGCCGCGGCGTTGTGGTGCACGGCAGTGGAGACGGAGGGTTCCTACGGGCTCCTGGCGTCACCAGGAACACGGGGACGCGCGCGGAAGGGACCGGCTTGGGCTCGTGCCACCGTGGCGCCATGGCCGGCGGCGAGGGGCTTACGGGCGCGGTGGCGAGCTAGCTAGACGGGGAAAACGGACACGGGGAGGAGGGGGTTCGGTGCGGGGGCTCACCGCGGAACTAGCGAGCGCGAGGGCGAGGTCGGGGATGCCCGGTAGCTCCCGAATCGCCGGCGAGGGTCCACGGCGGCCGGAGTCAAATTTGGCGACGGCGACGGCTCCACGGGGCACTCCGGCTTGCGTGGCTCGGCGAGGAGGTAGCTGGCGACGAGGCGGAGCTCCTGGGGACGACGGGGAGGCGAGGGAGAGGCGGTGGCTACGGTGATGCCCGTCGGCGGCGGCGGTGGTTCTCGGGTGAGAGGGAGAGAGAGCAGGGGAAGAGGAGGAGGGCGAGGGAGAGTGAGAGCGGTGCGGCAGCTGCGTGGCTTCGTCCGGGGCGTTCCAGGCGACGAGGAGGAAGCAGGAGGTGGCCAGCAGG
>NW_021316529.1:0-1195 GCF_002162155.2 Triticum dicoccoides | reverse complement strand
TGACATTGGAAAACTCTAGCAAACGAACTATACGATCTTGTGCTATGTTTAGGATTGGGTCTTGTCCATCACATCATTCTCCTAATGATGTGATCTCGTTATCAATGACATCCAGTGTCCATAGTCAGGAAACCATGACTATCTGTTGATCAACGAGCTAGTCAACTAGAGGCTCACTAGGGACATGTTGATGTCTGTTATTCACACATGTATTACGATTTCCGGATAACACAATTATAGCATGAATAAAGACAATTATCATGAACAAGGAAATATAATAATAATGCTTTTATTATTGCCTCTAGGGCATATTTCCAACAGTCTCCCACTTGCACTAGAGTCAATAATCTAGTTACATTGTGATGAATCGAACACCCATGGAATTCTGGTGTTGATCATGTTTTGCTCTAGGGAGAGGTTTAGTCAACGGGTCTGCTACATTCAGGTCCGTATGTACTTTACAAATCTCGATGTCTCCATCTTGAACATTTTCACGAATGGAGTTGAAGCGACGCTTGATGTGCCTTGTCTTCTTGTGAAACCTGGGCTCCTTGGCAAGTGCAATAGCTCCAGTGTTGTCACAGAAGAGCTTGATCGGCCCCGACGCATTGGGTATGACTCCTAGGTTGGTGATGAACTCCTTCACCCATATTGCTTCATGTGCTGCCTCCGAGGCTGCCATGTACTCCGCTTCACATGTAGATCCCGCCACGACGCTTTGCTTGCAACTGCACTAGCTTACTGCCCCACCATTCAAAATATACACGTATCCGGTTTGTGACTTAGAGTCATCCAGATCTGTGTCGAAGCTAGCGTCGACGTAACCCTTTACGACGAGCTCTTCGTCACCTCCATAAACGAGAAACATTTCCTTAGTCCTTTTCAGGTACTTCAGGATATTCTTGACCGCTGTCCAGTGTTCCTTGCCGGGATTACTTTGGTACCTTCCTACCAAACTTACGACAAGGTTTACATCAGGTCTGGTACACAGCATGGCATACATAATAGAACCTATGGCTGAGGCATAGGGGATGACGCTCATCTCTTCTATATCTTCTGCCGTGGTCGGACATTGAGCTGAGCTCAATTTCATACCTTGCAACACAGGCAAGAACCCCTTCTTGGATTGATCCATATTGAACTTCTTCAATATCTTATCAAGGTATGTGCTTTGTGAAAGACCTATGAGGCGTCT
>NW_021316528.1:0-1025 GCF_002162155.2 Triticum dicoccoides | reverse complement strand
AAAGGAAAGGAATCACAAGGAGGGGCATGAAGAAACCGACAAGACAAGGGAAGGAGGGGCGCGCACCATGGTCGGAGGTCGCCGGAGATGGCCGGCAGCCGGTGCGCGTCCTTTCCTTGGAGGTTGAAGCGTCGGACCTCCACAGGTAGCTAGGGTTTCGGCGTCTCAGTACATGGCTGCAGTTGGGTCGAACCTCCATGGACGATCTCGAGGGATGGCGGCCCGTCGGTGCGGCTGCGGATCCTTCCCATTAGTAGAAAAGGGGGCATTGGTCCAGGCCGGGTCAGCCCATTAGTCCCGGTTCAATCCAGAACCAGGACCAATGGGGGCATTGGACCCGGTTCGTGAGCCCCGGGGGCCGGCTGGGCCACGTGGGCCATTGGTCCCGGTTCGTATGGGCCTTTTGGTCCCGGTTGGTGGTATGAATCGGGACCAATGGTCTTCGCTCCTGGCCCACCATTATTGGTCCCGGTTGGAGGCATGAACCAGTCCCGGTTCATGCCTCCAACCGGTACCAAAGGTCGCCAATTAGTCCCGGTTCATACCACCAACCGGGACTAAAAGGTTGGTCCTTGTTGCGGCCAGAGTTTAGTCCCACCTCGCCAACCGAAAGGGGCTCACACCGGTTTATAAGCCCCTCCCTCTCTGCCTTGTTGAGCTCCTCTCAAAATGAAAATATATGCCCTTATACAGGAAATTTGACCTAAATTCATACTCAATATCTCTGAAGTTAGTAGAAACTTATTATGAATTTAGGTTGAATTTTCTCTATAAGTGCATCTATGCTCATTTTTTTAGTAAAGTTAATCACAACTATTTTTTCTTCTATTTATTTCTGAGTAGTTTTTTATATAGTTTTTTCTTTTCTGCTATAATAATTTTTTTCTATTTATTTCTCTGTGGTAATAAGTCATTAAAAATAAGCATCTATGCTCATTTTTTTAGTAAAGTTAGTCACAACTATTTTTTCTTCTATTTATTTCTGAGTAGTTTTTTATATAGTTTTTTTCTTTTCTCCTATATTT
>NW_021316527.1:0-2141 GCF_002162155.2 Triticum dicoccoides | reverse complement strand
AGCCGAGCTGTAGGTGCAAGAGGACCGCGGGCTCCGGCGCGATCTTGGGGAGGGAGACCGCGGGCTTGGCGTCGCCTGGAGGTGGAGGAGCGTGGTGGCGGCGAGCGGCTTGAGCGTGCGCGATGAGGGGGGAGAAGGGGGCGGCGGCGATGGATCTGGGGAGAAGGGGGCAGCATCGATGGAGTGGGAGGGGGTAAGGTTTGGGTGGTCGGGCTGCCCGGGGGTGGGAGGGGATAGGGTTCTTTTTCTTTCTCTCTCTTTTTTTCTTTAGATAAATGGGATGGGTGGATGGATGGATGGATGGATGCCATGTCATCAATCCATGGCACGAACATTTCAACCAATGAGAACAAAGCATACGTAATTGTGTTTTTCTATGTGTTTCTATTATATTTTTTGCACAAGGGTGCATTTTGGAATGGCATAATTTGTTCAAATTATATCATACTTTGCACAAGGGTGCATCTTGGAATGGCAAACAATGTTGCCTAAAAAAATTACATTTTTTTGGACGAAACATTCATTTTTCCATTTTTTGAGTGCCCAAAATGAGTTTTTTTATGAAGGACCTACCATATATTTGTTGCAAAAGTGGACCGAATCATTTTTATAAAATACTAGGACATATTTAATACAATTGACCAAATGGTTGAGTGTCAGAAGCTTTGATCCACCTCTCATGAAAAAGACAAATTCCCGCCGATTCAGCTGGAAGCGGGTCAAATTTGAACTGCAGCTGCCTCATAGTTTGCTATTTATTTTGTTCAAAAATCATTTTTAGGGACATAAGTATCTATTTAATCAGAGAAACACCAAAAAAATTCCAAGATTCAACCACTAGCTAGGAACGGTCATTCCCGCCGTTTTGACCGCATTTTGAAACGGGCATAAAAAATTCAAAAAAAATCAAAAAATTGGGAAACCTTCGCATTGTGTCATTATATGTGGCCAAGTTCACAGGAAAAATAATAAACTTGTAATACGACAATTATTTTAAAAAAGTGTTCTCAGAAACGAGCTATCACGTATGGAGATTAATGGCTTTCAAGCCAAATGATCAATCTTATGGCCACATCCATGGCATAGTTTGTTCAAATGATCTCATATTGTGCACAAGGGTGCATATTCGAATGGCAAACAATGTTGCCTAAAGAAGTTTCCATTTTCTTTGGACGAAAAAACCATTTTCCATTTTTTGAGTGCCCAAAAGGAGGTTTTTTTGTGAAGGACCTCCCAAATAATTGTTGCAAAATTGGACCAAATCAATTTTATAAAATACTAGGACATATTTAATGCACAATTGACCAAATGGTTGGGTGTAAAAAGTTTTGATCCACCTCTCGTGAAAAAGACAAATTTCTGCCGATTCAGCTGGAAGCGGGTCAAATTTGAACTACAACTGCCTCATAGTTTGCTATTTATTTTTTTCAAAAATCATTTCTAGGTACATAAGTATCTATTTAATCAGAGAAATACCAAAAAAATTCCAAGATTCAACCACTAGCTAGGAACGGTCATTCCCACCGTTTTGACCGCATTTTGAAACAGGCATAAAAAATAAAAAAAATCAAAAAATTGGGAAACCTTCGCATTGTGTCATTATATGTGGCCAAGTTCCCAGGAAAAATAATAAAGTTGTAATAAGGCAATTATTTTAAAAAAGTGTTCTCAGAAACGAGCTATCACGTATGGAGATCAATGGCTTTCAAGTCAAATGATCAATCTTATGGCCACATCCATGGCATAGTTTGTTCAAATGATCTCATATTGTGCACAAGGGTGCATATTGGAATGGCAAACAATGTTGCCTAAGGAAGTTTCCATTTTCTTTGGACGAAAAAACCATTTTTCATTTTCCGAGTGCCCAAAAGGAGGTTTTTTGTGAAGGAACTACCAAATAATTGTTGCAAAAATGGACCAAATCAATTTTATAAAATACAAGGCCATATTTAATGCACAATTGACAAAATGGTTGGGTGTCAAATTTTTGGATCCACCTCTGGTGAAAAAGACAAATTCCCGTCGATTCAGCTGGAAGCGGGTCAAATTTGAACTGCAGCTGCCTCATAGTTTGCTCTTTATTTTTTCCAAAAATCATTTCTAGGTAAATAAGTATCTATTTAATCATAAATACATGGTTT
>NW_021316526.1:0-1480 GCF_002162155.2 Triticum dicoccoides | reverse complement strand
AGCCGAGCTGTAGGTGCAAGAGGACCGCGGGCTCCGGCGCGATCTTGGGGAGGGAGACCGCGGGCTTGGCGTCGCCTGGAGGTGGAGGAGCGTGGTGGCGGCGAGCGGCTTGAGCGTGCGCGATGAGGGGGGAGAAGGGGGCGGCGGCGATGGATCTGGGGAGAAGGGGGCAGCATCGATGGAGTGGGAGGGGGTAAGGTTTGGGTGGTCGGGCTGCCCGGGGGTGGGAGGGGATAGGGTTCTTTTTCTTTCTCTCTCTTTTTTTCTTTAGATAAATGGGATGGGTGGATGGATGGATGGATGGATGCCATGTCATCAATCCATGGCACGAACATTTCAACCAATGAGAACAAAGCATACGTAATTGTGTTTTTCTATGTGTTTCTATTATATTTTTTGCACAAGGGTGCATTTTGGAATGGCATAATTTGTTCAAATTATATCATACTTTGCACAAGGGTGCATCTTGGAATGGCAAACAATGTTGCCTAAAAAAATTACATTTTTTTGGACGAAACATTCATTTTTCCATTTTTTGAGTGCCCAAAATGAGTTTTTTTATGAAGGACCTACCATATATTTGTTGCAAAAGTGGACCGAATCATTTTTATAAAATACTAGGACATATTTAATACAATTGACCAAATGGTTGAGTGTCAGAAGCTTTGATCCACCTCTCATGAAAAAGACAAATTCCCGCCGATTCAGCTGGAAGCGGGTCAAATTTGAACTGCAGCTGCCTCATAGTTTGCTATTTATTTTTTTCAAAAATCATTTTTAGGGACATAAGTATCTATTTAATCAGAGAAACACCAAAAAAATTCCAAGATTCAACCACTAGCTAGGAACGGTCATTCCCGCCGTTTTGACCGCATTTTGAAACGGGCATAAAAAATTCAAAAAAAATCAAAAAATTGGGAAACCTTCGCATTGTGTCATTATATGTGGCCAAGTTCACAGGAAAAATAATAAACTTGTAATACGACAATTATTTTAAAAAAGTGTTCTCAGAAACGAGCTATCACGTATGGAGATTAATGGCTTTCAAGCCAAATGATCAATCTTATGGCCACATCCATGGCATAGTTTGTTCAAATGATCTCATATTGTGCACAAGGGTGCATATTGGAATGGCAAACAATGTTGCCTAAGGAAGTTTCCATTTTCTTTGGACGAAAAAACCATTTTTCATTTTCCGAGTGCCCAAAAGGAGGTTTTTTGTGAAGGAACTACCAAATAATTGTTGCAAAAATGGACCAAATCAATTTTATAAAATACAAGGCCATATTTAATGCACAATTGACAAAATGGTTGGGTGTCAAATTTTTGGATCCACCTCTGGTGAAAAAGACAAATTCCCGTCGATTCAGCTGGAAGCGGGTCAAATTTGAACTGCAGCTGCCTCATAGTTTGCTCTTTATTTTTTCCAAAAATCATTTCTAGGTAAATAAGTATCTATTTAATCATAAATACATGGTTT
>NW_021316525.1:0-1698 GCF_002162155.2 Triticum dicoccoides | reverse complement strand
GATGATCGGGTGTTTTATTCAGACGTTCACATACAACGGGTGTAAGACAGATTTACACATGCAAACACTTAGGTTGACTTGACGAGCCTAGCATGTACAGACATGGCCTCGGAACACAGAAGACCGAAAGGTCGAGCATGAGTCGTATAGAAGATACGATCAACATGTAGATGTTCACCGATGTTGACTAGTCCGTCTCACGTGATGATCGGACACGGTCTAGTTTAACTCGGATCATGTAATACTTAGATGACTAGAGGGATGTCTAATCTAAGTGGGAGTTCACTAATAATTTGATTAGTTGAACTTAATTATCATGAACTTAGTCTAAAATCTTTGCAATATGTCTTGTAGATCAAATGGCCAACGTAGTCCTCAACTTCAACGTGTTCCTAGAGAAAACTAAGCTGAAAGACGATGGCAGCAACTATACGGACTGGGTCCGGAACCTGAGGATCATCCTCATAGCTGCCAAGAAAGATTATGTCCTATAAGCACCGCTTGGTGACACACCCGTTCTCCCTGCAGAACAAGATGTTATGAACGCTTGGCAGGCACGTTTCGATGACTACTCCCTCGTTCAGTGCGGCATGCTTTACAGCCTAGAGCCGGGGCTCCAAAAGCGTTTTGAGAGACATGGAGCATATGAGATGTTCGAAGAGCTGAAAATGGTTTTCCAAGCTCATTCCCGGGTCGAGAGATATGAAGTCTCCGACAAATTCTTCAGCTGTAAGATGGAGGAAAACAGTTCTGTCAGTGAGCACATACTCACTATGTCTGGATTGCATAACCGCTTGACTCAGCTGGGAGTTAATCTCCCGGATGATGCGGTCATTGACAGAATCCTCCAGTCACTTCCACCAAGCTACAAGAGCTTTGTGATGAACTTCAATATGCAGGGGATGGAAAAGACCATTCCTGAAGTATTTGCTATGCTGAAATCAGCAGAGGTAGAAGTCAGGAAGGAACATCAAGTGTTGATGGTCAATAAAACCACTAAGTTCAAGAAAGGCAAGGGTAAAAAAGAACTTCAAGAAGGACGGCAAGGAGGTTGCCGCACCCGGCAAGCAAGCTGCCGGGAAGAAGCCAAAGAATGGACCCAAGCCCGAGACTGAGTGCTTTTATTGCAAGGGAAGCGGTCACTGGAAGCGGAACTGCCCTAAGTACTTAGCGGATAAGAAGGCCAGCAAAACAAAAGGTATATGTGATATACATGTAATTGATGTGTACCTTACTAGTGCCCATAGTAGCTCCTGGGTATTTGATACCGGTGCAGTTGCTCACATTTGTAACTCAAAGCAGGGGCTGCGGAATAAGCGGAAACTGGCAAAGGACGAGGTGATGATGCGCGTCGGGAATGGTTCCAAGGTCAATGTGATCGCCGTCGGCACGCTACCTCTGCATCTCCCTTCGGGATTAGTTTTAAACCTTAATAATTGTTATTTAGTGCCAGCTTTGAGCATGAACATTGTATCGGGATCTCGTTTAATTCGAGATGGCTACTCTTTTAAATCTGAGAATAATGGTTGTTCCATTTTTATGAGAGATATGTTTTATGGTCATGCTCCTATGGTGAATGGTTTATTCTTTATGAATCTCGAACGTGATGCTACACATGTTCATAATGTGAGTACCAAAAGAAGTAAGGTTGATAATGATAGTCCCACATACTTGTGGCACTGCCGCCTTGGTCACATA
>NW_021316524.1:0-1193 GCF_002162155.2 Triticum dicoccoides | reverse complement strand
TCTAACATGCATGAAAATGGTACAGATGGATTCCTTGAATTTTTCTGATAATTTTTCATATATAAATTATTTAATTTGGAGTTACGGTTAATTTTCTATGATTTATTGAAGTTTTAGCTATTTTCTGAAATTTCCTGATTATTTTTAAATCCAGAAAATACTTATTGCGTCAGCCCCACGTCACAGTGACGTCAGCAGGGTCAACTGGGCTGGCTCGGGTCAAACCTGACCAGTGGGGCCCACTGGTCAGTGACTAGTGCTGGTTAGTGACAATGACAGGTGGGACCAGGTCAACAGCCACGTCAGCTTGGTCAAAGCTGACGTGTGGGCCCATGGTGGTTAGATTAAAACTTAACAGAAAAAGATAAGGATTAAATAAGGGCGTGGGGCCCATACGTCAGCGGCTCTGGGGAGGTTAGCTGGCCGTGATTAGTGCTAATCACGCGGCCACGTCGGCTAGGGACGCCGGCGACCATGGCGACGGCGGGACCTCGCCGGAGTTTCTCGGGATGGTGCTACAGCCCGCGGCTGGTCGCGCTGAGGGCACCAAGAGGGAGCCCATGCTCCCGCGCATCTAGGGGGACCCACGAGAGGGCGTGGGGTGGCCGGAGTTGAGCGCGGCATCGACCCCGGCGGCGGCCGGAGCTCGGGGGTTCGCGGGACCGGCGCTGCGGTGTGCAAACGAGACGGTTGTCGCGCTAGATTTACTCTACGGGACGTAACGAGTGCAACGGACGCATGCGTGGGACCAAAAGGTCACCGGGGCTTCACCGGCGACGAGCCCGTGCGGCGGAGCGTCTCGGCTCCGATGGAGGGAGCGGCTGGAGCTCGAAATCGGACATGGGGTTAGGGGGAAACGAAGCAGGGGCTCACGGAGATCACGATGAGACGGTCGGCGTGCTCGGGGAAGGCCTGGGGCGACGGGACAGCGACGGCGATCTCCGGCGACCGAAGCTTGAAGACGAGTCGATGCGGTCGAGTTGGGGCGTCCGAGCGCTCGGGGCTTGCTCGAGGCGACGTAACAGGCGGTGGCGGAGTTTGCAGACTACACGGGGAGGCGAGAGGAGCATGGTGGGCGTGGTGGCAGCGAACGACGGCGGCGGCTCTCTGTTCGGGCGAAGAACGAAGAGGGAGAGGGGAAGGAGAGCAGCGAGTGAGGGAGAGGAGAGAGGGCCACCAGGGGGGGTTCGTGG
>NW_021316523.1:0-1713 GCF_002162155.2 Triticum dicoccoides | reverse complement strand
ACGAAACGGACCAGAATTAGCCAAAATTATGAGTGTTGATGACCGATACATAAGCACACCTTGGGGTTCGACAACCATGGAAATCGCTTTGGGACCCCAAAATGGTGAGTAATAGTCCACGAAACGGGTCAGACATGACAAAAACCGTGAGTATCGATGACCGACACGTAAATGCACCCCGGGGTTCAACAATAGTCCTTGAAACGGTCCAGAATCGACCAAAACAGCGGTTGTTGATGACTGACATGTAAGCGCAGCTTGGGGTTCAACTACCATGGAAATCGCTTTGGGACCCCAAAACCGTGAGTAATAGTGCATGAAACAGGTTAGAATCGACAAAAACCGCGAGTGTTCATAACCGACACGTAAGCGCACCTTGGGGTTCAACAACTATGCATATCACTTTGGGCCCCCAAAACGGTAAGTAATAGTCTACAAAACGTGTCAGAATTGGCAAAACTGTGAGTGTTGACGACAAACGCCTAAACGCATCCCGGGGATTATCAATCATGGAAATCGCTCTGGGAGCCGAAAACGGTGAGTAATAGTCCATGAAACGGACCAGAATCGGCAACAATTGTGAGTGTTGATGACCAACACGTAAACGCACCTCGGATTTCACCAATCGTGCAAATCGCTTCGGGACCCCAAAATGGTGAGTAATATTCCACGAAACGGGCTAGAATCGGCCAAAACTGCCTTGGGATTCAACAACTATGCAAATCACTCCGTGACCCAAAAACAGTGAGTAATAGTCCACGAAACGGTCAGAATTCGCCAAAACTATGAGTATTGACGCCGGACATGCAAACACACCCTGGGGATCGTCAATCGTGAAAATCGCTCCGGGGCCCCATAACGGGCCAGAGTCATGAGTAATAGTCCACGAAACGGACCAGAATTAGCCAAAATTATGAGTGTTGATGACCGATACATAAGCACACCTTGGGGTTCGACAACCATGGAAATCGCTTTGGGACCCCAAAATGGTGAGTAATAGTTCACGAAACGGGTCAGACATGACAAAAACCGTGAGTATCGATGACCGACACGTAAACGCACCCCGGGGTTCAACAATAGTCCTTGAAACGGTCCAGAATCGACCAAAACAGCGGTTGTTGATGACCGACATGTAAGCGCACCTTGGGGTTCAACTACCATGGAAATCGCTTTGGGACCCCAAAACCGTGAGTAATAGTGCACGAAACAGGTTAGAATCGACAAAAACCGCGAGTGTTGATAACCGACACGTCAGCGCACCTTGGGGTTCAACAACTATGCAAATCGCTTCGGGACCCCAAAATGGTTAGTAATATGCCACGAAACGGGTTAGAATTGGCCAAAACTATGAGTGTTGACGACGGACATGCAAACGCACCCTGGGATCGTCAATTGTGAAAATCGCTCCGGGACCCCGAAAAGTAATAGTCCACAAAACGGACCAGAATTGGCCAAAATTGTGAGTGTTGATGACCGACACATAAACGCAACCCGGGGTTCGTCAATCGTGGAAATCACTTCGGAACCCCAAAACTGAGTAACAGTCCAAGAAATGGGCAAGAATCGGCCCAAACTGCGAGTCTCGACGACCAACACATAAGCACATATTGGGGTTCAGCAACCATGAAAATCACTTTTGGGACCCCAAAGCGGTGAGTAAAAGTCCGTGAAACGGGCCAGAATCGGCCAAAACTGCGAGTGTTGATGACCGAC
>NW_021316522.1:0-1458 GCF_002162155.2 Triticum dicoccoides | reverse complement strand
GACTCAATCCTCATGGTTTATATATGCCTTTGCCTGTACCTAGTGTTCCTTGGGAGGATATATCTATGGACTTTGTTTTAGGTTTACCTCGAACAAACAAGGGGAGGGATAGCATATTTGTTGTCGTGGATAGATTCTCGAAAATGGCACACTTTATACCATGTCATAAAAGCGATGATGCTGTTAATGTTGCTGATTTGTTCTTTCGTGAAATTATTCGCTTGCATGGTGTGCCAAATACTATTGTTTCAGATCGTGATACTAAATTTCTTAGCCACTTTTGGAGATGTTTATGGGCTAAGTTGGGGACTAAACTGCTTTTTAGTACTACTTGTCACCCCCAAACTGATGGACAAACTGAAGTAGTCAATAGAACGTTGTGTACTATGCTTAGGGCTGTTTTGAAGAATAGTAAGAAAATGTGGGAGGAATGCTTGCCTCATATTGAATTTGCTTATAATCGTTCATTGCATTCTACTACTAAGATGTGCCCTTTTGAAGTTGTGTATGGTTTCCTACCTCGTGCACCTATTGATTTGTTGCCTCTTCCATCTTCGGAGAAGGTTAATTTTGATGCTAAACAACGTGCTGAATTGATTTTAAAAATGCATGAGTTAACTAAGGAAAACATTGAGCGTATGAATGCTAAATATAAACTTGCTGGAGATAAGGGTAGAAAACATGTTGTGTTTGAACCTGGAGATCTTGTTTGGTTTCATTTGCGTAAGGATAGATTTCCTGATTTGCGCAAATCAAAGCTAATGCCACGTGCTGATGGTCCCTTTAAGGTGTTAGAGAAAATAAATGATAATGCATATAAACTTGAGCTGCCTGCAGATTTTGGGGTTAGTCCCACTTTTAACATTGCAGATTTGAAGCCTTATTTGGGTGAGGAAGATGAACTTCCGTCGAGGACGACTTCATTTCAAGAAGGGGAGGATGATGAGGACATCAATACAATTGTTACACCCACCGCCCCTGCGGCTATACATACTGGACCAATTACTAGAGCTCGTGCACGCCAACTAAATTACCAGGTACTTTTGTTTCTTGGTAATGATTCTAATGTTCATGAGAATATGATGCTGCCTAAATTGGATACATTTGTTTTGCTTACAAATGAAGGGCCTAGCTTGGAGAAGGATGAACATTGGAGCAAGAACAAGCATGGAGATGATGGCATGCGCAAGGGGAACAAGAACGGAGTTACAAGTGATGATTTCAGGACTTTGAAGCCACCATAATGGGTGCATGAAGCCTTGGACGAAATATACAAGATGCCACTTCATAAATTTCGTCCCGAGGCTATTTTAGGTGCTGCGTCACCTTATTATTGGGCCAGGCCCATGTAATTTCGAAATACATAAGTATAGGCTATTTTTAGAGTCCGTATGTGTGGGGAAACAAGAGATAGGGTTGATTTCGGACCCCTCCACCAAGGTCCACGAAATTCCCCCC
>NW_021316521.1:0-1180 GCF_002162155.2 Triticum dicoccoides | reverse complement strand
CTGAACCTCGTAGATCAACCAGAGTAAGATCCGCACCAGAGTGGTACAGTAATCCTGTTCTGGAGGTCATGCTACTAGATCATGATGAACCTACGAACTATGAAGAAGCGATGGTGAGCCCAGATTCCGCAAAGTGGCTTGAAGCCATGAAATCTGAGATGGGATCCATGTATGAGAACAAAGTATGGACTTTGGTTGACTTGCCCGATGATCGGCAAGCAATTGAGAATAAATGGATCTTTAAGAAGAAGACTGACGCTGATGGTAATGTTACTGTCTACAAAGCTCGACTTGTCGCAAAAGGTTTTCGGCAAGTTCAAGGGATTGACTACGATGAGACCTTCTCACCCGTAGCGATGCTTAAGTCCGTCCGAATCATGTTAGCAATTGCCGCATTTTATGATTATGAAATTTGGCAGATGGATGTCAAAACTGCATTCCTGAATGGATTTCTGGAAGAAGAGTTGTATATGATGCAACCAGAAGGTTTTTTCGATCCAAAGGGAGCTAACAAAGTGTGCAAGCTCCAGCGATCCATTTATGGACTGGTGCAAGCCTCTCGGAGTTGGAATAAACGTTTTGATAGTGTGATCAAAGCATTTGGTTTTATACAGACTTTCGGAGAAGCCTGTATTTACAAGAAAGTGAGTGGGAGCTCTGTAGCATTTCTGATATTATATGTGGATGACATATTACTGATTGGAAATGATATAGGATTTCTGAATAGCATAAAGGGATGCTTGAATAAAAGTTTTTCAATGAAAGACCTCGGTGAAGCTGCTTACATATTAGGCATTAAGATCTATAGAGATAGATCAAGATGCTTAATTGGACTTTCACAAAGCACATACCTTGACAAAATTTTGAAGAAATTCAAAATGGATCAAGCAAAGAAAGGATTCTTGCCTGTATTACAAGGTGTGAAGTTGAGTAAGACTCAATGCCCGACCACTGCAGAAGATAGAGAGAATATGAAAGATGTTCCCTATGCATCAGCCATAGGCTCTATCATGTATGCAATGCTGTGTACCAGACCTGATGTGTGCCTTGCTATAAGTTTAGCAGGGAGGTACCAAAGTAATCCAGGAGTGGATCACTGGACAGCGGTCAAGAACATCCTGAAATACCTGAAAAGGACTAAGGATATGTTTCTCGTATATGGAGGTGACAAAGAGCTCAC
>NW_021316520.1:0-992 GCF_002162155.2 Triticum dicoccoides | reverse complement strand
AAAAAAAACTTCCTATAATGGCACCTGTCTCAAAACACTCAGAAACACCTAAAAATAGGATAGCCAGAAATTTTTTCGAAAAATGCGTTTTCGAAAAATTTTGGGCCTAAACGGAGCGTGGCTACCCGACTCTTTTTTTTTTCCGAAACCTACTCCGGCAAGGAAACACGAATCGGAATCGAGATGGATCCCGAAAACAAACCTAATAAGCAAAGAACTCGGATTGGTGGTGGATATATGGTGGTGGTATATGGCAGCGGTGGTGGTAGCGGTGGTAGTATATGGATATGGATCGGTGGTGGTATATGGACACGAATTGGTGGTGGTATATGGATACGAATTCGGAGCGGTGGTGGTAGATGGCAGGGGCGATGATGATGGTGCGGCGGCGGCGTGACAACTTATGACCAGAACTCGAAACTCTAAAAGACTAGACTCTAAGACCAGCAACTAGACACGACGATGCAACCGCAAATTCAACAAAGCAAAACCCTAAAAAGATTATGCAAAGGCTCAGATTGGTTCGGATATGATGAACTAACCCTAATTTTTTTGTGTGGCTTTTTCGTGGACTGTAGGTATGAAGAACAGACTCGATCTAAACTACGAAAAACTGTAAAATCTCACCGAGCAACCTGGAAATCTGATACCACTTGATAGAGGCGAGGGTCCCGATCTTTCGATGAGATGATGGATATCGCTTTGGTGGAAGTCGACTTTGACGATCCGACTACGAACGTGCGAGGACGTCGCGCCTTAGCAATCGCTAAACCAACTCCGAGAGGTTATTGACCACGCCGGAGCACGATCAACCTGACCACGAGGGTCTGTTTCCTGCGAGCAAACGAAGAACAAGCAAGAAACTAAGATTGCAATCTGGATATTGCGAATATAAGATGAAAGCTTTATTGATCAAGGTGGGGTTCTGTGACGCCTTTGTCTGGTCGTTGAACACAAACGAAGTACGCGAAGTTGCAGCTATGGCGAACTTT
>NW_021316519.1:0-3101 GCF_002162155.2 Triticum dicoccoides | reverse complement strand
AAAAACATAAGAAATCATTACATAATTCAACTTATTATGTCTCAACTGAATACTAATACTCCCAGAAGAGCACGAAGGTGCTCCTAATCTCAAACTTTAACCAAAACAAAATTAGATTTTGGACATGGCTGGCCATATACTTTATTGGGGCTCAAATTTCTCGACACTTAATTAAGCTTCCTTGTATGATAGTACGTCAAATGGAGAAAAATCGCAGATAATATATGTGGTGATATCTTTTTATACTCTATATGGCAATAATTTTAAATTTATTTTTAGTATACATCAAATTTATGTATTATAATTATATAGTAACGGGCTATCAAGCTAAAACTAAGTGAGCTAGTGTTTGCTCAAGATCAGCTCATTTCTCGACCGAGCTACATAATGTGTTCATATTGAGCTCATTCAATTTCGAGTCAATCTTGAGCCAAGCCAAAATACGATTTGATCTTGAGCATCTCACAAGCCTCGAGCTTTTTTTCAGCCCTAATCATAGCTAGTGCATGCCATTGGTTGCACCATTTTTTAGAGCAATCAAATCCTCTGCATGTATGCATGGCTTGCTGCAAGTGCACAAACAACATGCATACATACGATATATAGATGCATTGTGGGGGAAACCACCTGACCTCAAGCCCGATCCTCCCCGTACCCCCCGCGCCGCCTCCTCGAGCGAGGCGGCCGGGGCGGCCCTCCCTTCCCCCGCCGCCTAGCCCTGCTCCCCTCGCCCCCTCCCGCCGGTGCCGTTGGCCGGCGTGGCCGGGCGCTTGCCCGTGCGGCGCCGTTCTTGGCCGGCGGTGGCGGCCCCCCTCCTCCTCCCGATGCGGTTCCCGGCTCGAGCGACGAGTTCCGGCGGCAGTGTTCCTCGGCGGGCGGCGGTCTAGTGCAAATCATGTGGCTGCATGGCGGCGGCGCGGCCCCTTGGTGGCTGGCGGCGGGCCTTAGCCGGCGGTGCCCTCCAGGCCCAGATCTAGGACACTTCGGGCCTGATCTGGGTCGGGGCGGGCCGGCTTGGTCTCCGGCGGTTCGCCTTCGGTTGGTCTAGCGAGCCACGGGAATCGGGGGCGACGGCCATTACGCCGCGTCTGCTGCAGCGCGGCAGCGGGAGCTTAGCGGGCCCGATTTGGGCCTGGCTGGGCAGTTGGCTCGGCGTGCTCCTGCTCTGCATCCGGTCAGCTACGGCTTGTGCCGGTGGAGGTTGTCTCCTCCCACATGGCTGCGGTACTGCCGGGCCCTGTCAACGGTGGTTTTGTTCGGCCTAGCCGGCCTCGCGACGTTTGTCGTGGTGAGACGACGGTGGTGTCCTCGTGGCTGTGGTGGCGCATGGTGGTGAGCGGTAGGCAGGGTGGAGCCAACAATTGGTCCTGGGTGGTGGGTGTGAGAGGTAGGGAGAAATCTCTGTCGGGCCTGGCCGACTACGACGCGGTGACGCCTGTGGGCGCCGCCACCCTTCTTGAAGGGCGCCGGGTATACCTCTCCCTCACTCCCCTCCGTGTACCGGGAGAAATCCTAGGACTCGTCCAGGCAGCAGCGTCGTCGTCGTCGCAGTCCTTCTTGAAGGTGCGGCTTGGTACTCGGCGATTCGAGGGCATTGGAGTGTGGCGGAATTCTCCGGTGAGCGCAGCGGTTGCGGGATGCTACAACTTTGGTTGAGCCGGTGTTGCTCGCATTTCTTTCTCTTATTTTCTCTTGTTTTCTTTTGGGCATGATTGTGCTGTCTGCCCCAGCGTGGTATCGTTGGTTGTATTGGTGACGGTTGCTTTGTAATACAAAGCGGGGGGAAACCCTATTTCAAAAAAATAGATGCATTGTGGTCAGATAGGTAACTACGCTGACATTACAATCCTCATGTGGATCTACACTGCCGTTATCGAGGACCGCTACAAGATCTTTCGCTCGGCGGAGAACACCGCATACCTCGCTTGGAGTCTATTGGTTGAATTATTCCTCGCCAACTAGCCTGCCCAGGCCATGCGCGGTCTCTGACGCCACTTTCAGGTGATCGTCACACTTCTTCCCATGCCGTCCCCGTTGCGCACGTCTGCCCAGGCCCCTCGTGTTTACTGCTCGACGAGATAACACTCAACGCTTGTGACTGCACCAACGGCTTGTCTCCTCTCTCGATCAGCATCCCATGGCAAAACTAACTCCTCCAGCGACAGTTACTTTTCCAACAATGACAACGAGCTCTGAGGAGCATGGCGGCAGCGGTGGATCCTCACGTAGTGGTCGCAGATGCAGCAACATCGATGGGCATGGCCAACCTCCCCTTATGTCCAGGGCTTGTTAGACCCCCTGGATAGGCTATTTCATGCCGCCGGGGGTGGTGCATTCTCACCGCAGGGTCATGTGTCGTGGATTATGCAGCCAGGGTTCTAGGCCCTCAACCAGCGGTACTCCATAACACACCTACCCCGTCATTTACGCTGGACCCTCTGCGCCTCCACTACAACAGTAGCCATCCTCGGATCATTCCGACATGTCAATCCAGCAACCCGACACCGACATCTGGTACCTCGACACGGGGGCATCATCATATTTGGTTGGCAATGCAAGTATCTTTGCCTCGTCACGTTCTGTTTCAAAGCAGCACCCTTTAAGTATTGTTGTTGGCAACAGATCATGCTTCCCCATCGTCGCCACTGGCTCCTCTTATCCTCCCTCTCCCTCTTATTATTTAAACTTAAGAAATGTTTTGGTCTCGCAAAACATTGTCCAAAATTTGACTTGCATTCGCCAATTAACTACTGATAACTCTATCTACATCAAATTTGATCCAATTGGTTTTTCTGTGAAGGATATGGCGACGGGGATCCCCTCATGAGGTCCAATAGCCGCGGCCCGATATACCCGTACATCAGCTCTAGTCCCTTGGTGTTTACCATCTACACTGATGACCTTTGGCATCGTAGTTTAGGGCACCCCGGCACCGCCTCCCTTTCCCGTTTAGTTCTAATATCCTTCTAGAATGTAACAAATCCCTACCCACTCTAGCACTTGTGGGCTCAAATAGGGAAAACAGTCCCGCCTGACTTTTTCTGACTCAAAACATTTACTATTTTTCCGATTTAGCTTATTCGTCACGATCTTTGCACCTC
>NW_021316518.1:0-1377 GCF_002162155.2 Triticum dicoccoides | reverse complement strand
AAAGGAAAGGAATCACAAGGAGGGGCATGAAGAAACCGACAAGACAAGGGAAGGAGGGGCGCGCACCATGGTCGGAGGTCGCCGGAGATGGCCGGCAGCCGGTGCGCGTCCTTTCCTTGGAGGTTGAAGCGTCGGACCTCCACAGGTAGCTAGGGTTTCGGCGTCTCAGTACATGGCTGCAGTTGGGTCGAACCTCCATGGACGATCTCGAGGGATGGCGGCCCGTCGGTGCGGCTGCGGATCCTTCCCATTAGTAGAAAAGGGGGCATTGGTCCAGGCCGGGTCAGCCCATTAGTCCCGGTTCAATCCAGAACCAGGACCAATGGGGGCATTGGACCCGGTTCGTGAGCCCCGGGGGCCGGCTGGGCCACGTGGGCCATTGGTCCCGGTTCGTATGGGCCTTTTGGTCCCGGTTGGTGGTATGAATCGGGACCAATGGTCTTCGCTCCTGGCCCACCATTATTGGTCCCGGTTGGAGGCATGAACCAGTCCCGGTTCATGCCTCCAACCGGTACCAAAGGTCGCCCATTAGTCCCGGTTCATACCACCAACCGGGACTAAAAGGTTGGTCCTCGTTGCGGCCAGAGTTTAGTCCCACCTCGCCAACCGAAAGGGGCTCACACCGGTTTATAAGCCCCTCCCTCTCTGCCTTGTTGAGCTCCTCTCAAAATGAAAATATATGCCCTTATACAGGAAATTTGACCTAAATTCATACTCAATATCTCTGAAGTTAGTAGAAACTTATTATGAATTTAGGTTGAATTTTCTCTATAAGTGCATCTATGCTCATTTTTTTAGTAAAGTTAATCACAACTATTTTTTCTTCTATTTATTTCTGAGTAGTTTTTTATATAGTTTTTTCTTTTCTGCTATAATAATTTTTTTCTATTTATTTCTGTGTGGTAATAAGTCATTAAAAATAAGCATCTATGCTCATTTTTTTAGTAAAGTTAGTCACAACTATTTTTTCTTCTATTTATTTCTGAGTAGTTTTTTATATAGTTTTTTTCTTTTCTCCTATATTTATTTTTTCTATTTATTTCTGTGTGGTAATAAGTCATTAAAAATAAGCATCTATGCTCATTTTTTTAGTAAAGTTAGTCACAACTATTTTTTCTTCTATTTATTTCTGAGTAGTTTTTTATATAGTTTTTTTCTTTTCTGCTATATTTATTTTTTTCTATTTATTTCTGTGTGGTAATAAGTCATTAAAAATAAGCATCTATGCTCATTTTTTTAGTAAAGTTAATCACAACTATTTTTTCTTCTATTTATTTCTGAGTAGTTTTTTATATAGTTTTTTTTCTTTTCTGCTATATTTATTTTTTTCTATTTTTTCTATGTGGTAATAAGTCATTAAAAATAATCATCTATGCT
>NW_021316517.1:0-669 GCF_002162155.2 Triticum dicoccoides | reverse complement strand
TTGCATAGTTGTTGAACCCCAAGGTGCGCTTACGTGTCGGTCATCAACACTCGCAGTTTTGGCCGATTCTGGCCCGTTTCACGGACTTTTACTCACCGCTTTGGGGTCCCAAAAGTGATTTTCATGGTTGTTGAACCCCAATATGTGCTTATGTGTTGGTCGTCGAGACTCGCAGTTTGGGCCGATTCTAGCCCATTTCTTGGGCTGTTACTCAGTTTTGGGGTTCCGAAGTGATTTCCACGATTGACGAACCCCGGGTTGCGTTTATGTGTCGGTCATCAACACTCACAATTTTGGCCAATTCTGGTCCGTTTTGTGGACTATTACTTTTCGGGGTCCCGGAGCGATTTTCACAATTGACGATCCCAGGGTGCGTTTGCATGTCCGTCGTCAACACTCATAGTTTTGGCCTATTCTGACCCGCTTCGTGGACTATTACTAACCGTTTTGGGGTCCCGAAGCGATTTGCATAGTTGTTGAACCCCAAGGTGCGCTGACGTGTCGGTTATCAACACTCGCGGTTTTTGTCGATTCTAACCTGTTTCGTGCACTATTACTCACGGTTTTGGGGTCCCAAAGCGATTTCCATGGTAGTTGAACCCCAAGCTGCGCTTACATGTCGGTCATCAACAACCGCTGTTTTGGTCGATTCTGGACCGTTTCAAGGAC
>NW_021316516.1:0-1766 GCF_002162155.2 Triticum dicoccoides | reverse complement strand
CTTTGTCTCCGGTTTGCAGGATAAAGTGCATCCGGACCGCCGAACGGACCAATGCAGGACCGCATTGGATGGCGGAACACATCCGGACGGTTGCAGATGTTTGAGGGTTGGCGTTGGAGATGCCCTTAGTATTTGTGAGATGATTTTGAATTGCATATGACCCGATTTGGCCTTGGCGCTATTGATTCCTAGCATCCACTTCATTGCAATATTGAAAGAATCTGTGTGAACTACCCTTCCTCCTATTGTGCCCGCCCAGTTTGCTCCTATTTCATTTCTGTTTTTAACTTCTTCTCTTTCCTTCATGTATACCATCCTATTTATGTTTACTTTTTTTTGTCTCTCTTAATCCATTGCAATTTATTTTGTGTTTGCTATTTTTCCTATTGTAGTTTCTTATTAAGTTTGCAATAACAATAATTTAATATTTTTTGTATTCAACAATCTATATAAATTATTTAGATGATAATTTTGGATGTTTCTTTACATTCTTTTTGTGAAACATTTGCATTTGGTTACACGGATAATTTGAAAATACATAAACATAATTCATGGATCTAGAACTGTTTTATCTATTGAAACAAAACTCACAAGTTGGGTTATCATTTTTTAAATTCATGCATGTTTCATTTTTTATACATATTTTTTCCATAGATGATGGAACATTTAATAAAATACATATGAAACAGTTTTTTTTATTAGTTCCAAAACTGTAGAAGCCACGTGGACATATTTATTAACATATGTGGATATTTTATGTCACCTATATAAAAAAGTCATAGCGCATGAAACAGATTTCAAAATTATTTTGTATGAAATATTTGTGTAAATATGAGATTTCATAAATTTGATTACAAATCTCATTTTTCAAGTTAAAATCTATAGATCATAAATGGTAGTTGCCTAGTTGGCCTCTTTCTTCATCATGTGTTGCAGAGGTGATATCACAGGTTATGTTCAATAGATTTGGATGGCTGTTTATAGCAATATGATTTGAGCTGCATAGATGTAGCATTTCATTCAAGTTACGGTTGTCACATCCTTGTTTGATGAACCTTTTATTTTATATTCACATTTTTAAGAGTTGATATGTTGCAATAAAAAATGGTTGCGATGTATATAAACCGATGTAGATAGGCCAGGAGCTTCTCTTATTCTCGAAAAAAAGAAAAAGAATTTGAAATTAATCATAAAATAGTCTGGATATATAGGGTATACAGCTATGGTACATGAAGCACATGCGTTTACTTTGATCAATGGTGTTCAACTTTTGTTCATTCATTAATTCAGTTTTGATAATGTACAACATATCCGGAGGAATTGTTAGATTCCACGAAGCTACCTCCAAAATCCATCTCTCTATCATATATGTTCCACCGTATATTCCTCATGCAAATCACACGTAGTAACAACCGATTCACCATTTTTTGCATCAGGGGACGGCTATACCAAGATGCTGGATCATGCTTAGTTCACGGTCATTTGTCATATACATGGCTATACAACAATATGCTCCTTGAAGTTTCCTTCATACACTCGCACATAGGGTAACTAAGCGTGGATGCTATAAAAAAGTGTGGCTTTTATATACAGCTTTGGATCAGTATCAACAAATACGCCAGCGCCTGCAACTTTTTCACCATTTCATCGGTGCAATGCAAATGCCATGGCGGCAGCCAACACAGGCACTGATGGCACGGAAGCAGCTCAAGGTGCTCCATGCCCTCGACATTGCAACGACGCAGGTGTACCACTTCACTGCCATC
>NW_021316515.1:0-1782 GCF_002162155.2 Triticum dicoccoides | reverse complement strand
CTTTGTCTCCGGTTTGCAGGATAAAGTGCATCCGGACCGCCGAACGGACCAATGCAGGACCGCATTGGATGGCGGAACACATCCGGACGGTTGCAGATGTTTGAGGGTTGGCGTTGGAGATGCCCTTAGTATTTGTGAGATGATTTTGAATTGCATATGACCCGATTTGGCCTTGGCGCTATTGATTCCTAGCATCCACTTCATTGCAATATTGAAAGAATCTGTGTGAACTACCCTTCCTCCTATTGTGCCCGCCCAGTTTGCTCCTATTTCATTTCTGTTTTTAACTTCTTCTCTTTCCTTCATGTATACCATCCTATTTATGTTTACTTTTTTTTGTCTCTCTTAATCCATTGCAATTTATTTTGTGTTTGCTATTTTTCCTATTGTAGTTTCTTATTAAGTTTGCAATAACAATAATTTAATATTTTTTGTATTCAACAATCTATATAAATTATTTAGATGATAATTTTGGATGTTTCTTTACATTCTTTTTGTGAAACATTTGCATTTGGTTACACGGATAATTTGAAAATACATAAACATAATTCATGGATCTAGAACTGTTTTGCTTACTAAGTGTTTTATCTATTGAAACAAAACTCACAAGTTGGGTTATCATTTTTTAAATTCATGCATGTTTCATTTTTTATACATATTTTTTCCATAGATGATGGAACATTTAATAAAATACATACGAAACAGTTTTTTTTATTAGTTCCAAAACTGTAGAAGCCACGTGGACATATTTATTAACATATGTGGATATTTTATGTCACCTATATAAAAAAGTCATAGCGCATGAAACAGATTTCAAAATTATTTTGTATGAAATATTTGTGTAAATATGAGATTTCATAAATTTGATTACAAATCTCATTTTTCAAGTTAAAATCTATAGATCATAAATGGTAGTTGCCTAGTTGGCCTCTTTCTTCATCATGTGTTGCAGAGGTGATATCACAGGTTATGTTCAATAGATTTGGATGGCTGTTTATAGCAATATGATTTGAGCTGCATAGATGTAGCATTTCATTCAAGTTACGGTTGTCACATCCTTGTTTGATGAACCTTTTATTTTATATTCACATTTTTAAGAGTTGATATGTTGCAATAAAAAATGGTTGCGATGTATATAAACCGATGTAGATAGGCCAGGAGCTTCTCTTATTCTCGAAAAAAAGAAAAAGAATTTGAAATTAATCATAAAATAGTCTGGATATATAGGGTATACAGCTATGGTACATGAAGCACATGCGTTTACTTTGATCAATGGTGTTCAACTTTTGTTCATTCATTAATTCAGTTTTGATAATGTACAACATATCCGGAGGAATTGTTAGATTCCACGAAGCTACCTCCAAAATCCATCTCTCTATCATATATGTTCCACCGTATATTCCTCATGCAAATCACACGTAGTAACAACCGATTCACCATTTTTTGCATCAGGGGACGGCTATACCAAGATGCTGGATCATGCTTAGTTCACGGTCATTTGTCATATACATGGCTATACAACAATATGCTCCTTGAAGTTTCCTTCATACACTCGCACATAGGGTAACTAAGCGTGGATGCTATAAAAAAGTGTGGCTTTTATATACAGCTTTGGATCAGTATCAACAAATACGCCAGCGCCTGCAACTTTTTCACCATTTCATCGGTGCAATGCAAATGCCATGGCGGCAGCCAACACAGGCACTGATGGCACGGAAGCAGCTCAAGGTGCTCCATGCCCTCGACATTGCAACGACGCAGGTGTACCACTTCACTGCCATC
>NW_021316514.1:0-935 GCF_002162155.2 Triticum dicoccoides | reverse complement strand
CCACTCGGTAATGCATCATCATATTGAGCTCAATGTGACCAAGGTGTTGGACACGGGATCATGCATTACGGTACGAGTAAAGTGACTTGCCGGTAACGAGACTGAACAAGGTATTGGGATACCGACGATCGAGTCTCGGGCAAGTAACGTACCGATTGACAAAGGGAATTGCATACAGGGTTTGATCGAATCCTCGACATAGTGGTTCATCCGATGACAACATCGAGGAGCATGTGGGAGCCATCATGGGTATCCAGATCCCGCTGATGGTTATTGACTGAGAGCGTCTCGGTCATGTCTGCATGTCTCCCGAACCCGTAGGGTCTACACACTTAAGGTTCGGTGATGCTAGGGTTATGAAGATATGTATATGCAGAAACCCGAATGTTGTTCGGAGTCCCGGATGAGATCCCGGACGTCACGAGGAGTTCCGGAATAGTCCGGAGGTAAAGAATTATATATAGGAAGTGCTGTTTCGGGCATCGGGACAAGTTTCGGGGTTATCGGTATTGTACCAGGACCACCGGAAGGGTCCCGGGGGTCCACCGGGTGGGGCCACCTGTCCCGGGGGGCCACATGGGCTGTAGGGGGTGCGCCTTGGCCATCATGGGCCAAGGGCACCAGCCCCTATAGGCCCATGCGCCTAGGGTTTCCCCCTAGGAGGAGTCCTAGTGGTGGAAGGCACCCCTAGGTGCCTTGGGGGGGAGGGAAACCTCCCCTAGGCCGCCGCCCCCCTAGTAGATCTCATCTACTAGGGCCGGCGCCCCCCTGGCACCCCTATATATAGTGGGGGAGAGGAGGGACTTCATACACCAGCCCCTGGCGCCTCCACCTCCCCCCGTTACGTCTCTCCCTCGTAGTCTCGGCGAAGCCCTGCTGCTGTGACGCCCTGCATCCACCACCACGCCGTCGTGCTGCTGGATCTTCATCAACCT
>NW_021316513.1:0-1348 GCF_002162155.2 Triticum dicoccoides | reverse complement strand
GAATTGCGAATTGCTTCTCCATTAACGATCAAGGGGTCGTATACTTCGGAAATCGACTAGTGGTTCCCAAAGTGCGAAACCTGAGGCGATTGATCCTTAAGGAAGCTCATGAATCTCCTCTCACCATTCATCCCGGTAGCACTAAGATGTATCAGGACCTACGCCAGAGGTTCTGGTGGACTAGGATGAAGAGAGAAATTGCTCAGTATATTGCAAATTGCGACGTCTGTCGTCGTGTAAAAGCAGAGCATCAACGGCCTGCTGGCACCCTTCAACCCCTAGCTATTCCTGAATGGAAATGGGATAAAATTGGCATGGATTTCATTACCGGTTTTCCCAGGACCAAGAGAGGGAATAATGCTATTTTCGTCGTGGTCGATCGTCTTTCTAAAGTAGCCCATTTCCTACCTGTTCGTGAGAGTATAACCGCTAGTCAGCTGGCAGACTTATACATCTCCCGAATAGTGTCTCTCCATGGTGTTCCTTTGGAAATTAACTCGGATCGAGGAAGTCTTTTCACCTCTCGATTTTGGGAAAGTTTCCAAAATGCTATGGGAACCCGTCTCTCCTTTAGCACCGCCTTCCACCCTCAGTCGAGCGGTCAAGTGGAACGCGTCAACCAGATTCTAGAAGACATGCTTCGAGCCTCTGTTATCTCATTCGGAATGGATTGGGAGAAGTGCCTTCCATTTGCCGAATTCGCTTATAACAACAGCTATCAATCTAGCTTGGTTAAGCCCCTTTTGAAGTTCTCTATGGACGACGGTGTCGAACACCCCTTAACTGGTCAGAGACCGGGGAAAGACAATTCTTTAGCCCGGATATGATTCAGGAAGCAGAAGAACAAGTTCGCATCGTTCGTGAAAAGTTGAAAATAGCCCAGTCTCGTCAAAAGAGTCAATATGACCGAAAACATAAGGCTATGACTTTCAAGGTTGACGAGAAGGCTTATCTTCGGGTCACCCCTCTGAAGGGAACCCATCGTTTCGGTATCAAAGGCAAATTGGCTCCTCGTTACATTGGACCTTTTCGCATTCTCGCCAAACGAGGAGAAGTTGCCTACCAATTGGAACTACCTCCGCACCTCTCCAGAGTTCACGATGTCTTCCACGTTTCTCAACTCAGGCGTTGCTTCTCGGATCCTATCCGTGGAGTGGACCACGAAACGCTTGATCTCCAAGATAACCTTACATATCGAGAGTACCCCATTCGTATCCTCGATCAAGCCGAACGTACCACGCGACGTCATAATATCAAGTTTCTCAAGGTTCAATGGTCGCACCATTCTGAGGATGAAGCAACTTGGGAAAGGGAGGATCGTCTTCGACTCGAGTATCCCGCCTTCCTC
>NW_021316512.1:0-1225 GCF_002162155.2 Triticum dicoccoides | reverse complement strand
TTGGATGTTTGTGCACCTCTCGTGACGGTTGTGGTATTTGCAAAGGTGGTGGCACGTCTCCCGCGATCGACAAAGCCCATGAATTGACTCTGGATCCTGTCATGATTAGTAGAACAAGAAACAAAACCCAAAAATAATGTTCCTATAACTACTAGGATGTGGTGGTAAAACGCTCACAGTAAAGCAAATATCAATGTCTTACAAGTTCTTACCATGCAGCAGGCGGTGATCGGCAACCAGCGGTGTCAAGTAACTCCGAATATTGAGTAAAGCGATTGCCAGGGGAGCGTACGTATACACGGGGTAGAAATATGTGGAGCTGGGTTGGCTATATATGGTAGCAAAAGATTAGCAATAATCAATTCAAAGATGCAATGTTGAATAAACGCTCAACGACGGTACTGTGCTGGTCCTAGGCTAGACCGGACTAGAGACGCGAGCCTAGAACACTAATGAGGTCACGGTGTAGCACAACTAGCATCAATGAAGGATACTAAGTAGCTCTTGACAGTAAGATATAAGTGAAGATCACAACGGCAGTGAAGATAATGATGAAAAACAACTGCCAAGCAGGATATACAACAACTCTCTCTCCAACTTTCCTCTTGAAAAGTTTGAGACAATTTTCTGATAAATTCTTTCAAATAATGCTACTAACTCAAGCTTTCCAATGCAAAAAGAATCACTCAATTCCGAGTTGATATGAGGAGTCAAAGAATTCTAAAACTAGCCTGAAAAATTGGAACAAGTTGTGTTCACGAACTTCGGAGGGAAAAAAGACCTATTTAGAAACCGATTTTGAGGTGTCAAATATTGAACTAGTTTCTGCAACTATTTAGATGCGGCTCGTCGCTATCTTCAATTTGAGTACTCACGGTGCCAAAACTGACTTCGTATGAGGAAGATACACTTGTTTTACTGAACAGTGCGCAAAACAGATTCCAATCCGAATTCAGGTACGAGATTGATTCTAGATAGATCCAATTTTTTTTTCTCTCTTTTTTTTCTCACGCTTTTTTTTCTTTTTCTTCTCCCTCTTTTTCTTTTTTTTTCTTTCCTTTTCTGTCTCTTTTTTTCTTTATCTTCTTTTTCTCCCTCTTTCCAAGACAAACTAGATAAGATGCAGATTCGATCTGGCGAAGATGTGAGTGACCTCAACTATGATTATGACAATAAACAGTGCGTAGCACGTGGTGGAAATTGGTGGATGGGATTGTGGACAGCG
>NW_021316511.1:0-929 GCF_002162155.2 Triticum dicoccoides | reverse complement strand
CTTTGTAGTGGAGCTGGGAGGGGCAAGGATAAGGGACGAAGACCGGGGTAACATGTCGGATGCGATCATACCAGCACTAAAGCACCGGATCCCATCAGAACTCCGAAGTTAAGCGTGCTTGGGCGAGAGTAGTACTAGGATGGGTGACCTCCTGGGAAGTCCTCGTGTTGCATTCCCTTTTTAATTTTTTTCGCGCCGCTTGCAAAACAAAACGCACGTGTAAGTAATATATTTACCGTGTTTTATTATTTTGCACGAGTGCGGTAAGTCATAGCTGGGTGCTCACGATTCACGGGTCCAGCGTCGGCGTTGTGGCGCGGCAAGCGTGCACTGGTGCGGTTGAGAGGAAGGGGTGGAAACCGCGTTAAACTCGTCTCCGTAGTTAAGAGGGAGCGGCCAAAGCAATGTACAATCGTCTTTGTAGTGGAGCTGGGAGGGGCAAGGATAAGGGACGAAGACCGGGGTAACATGTCGGATGCGATCATACCAGCACTAAAGCACCGGATCCCATCAGAACTCCGAAGTTAAGCGTGCTTGGGCGAGAGTAGTACTAGGATGGGTGACCTCCTGGAAAGTCCTCGTGTTGCATTCCCTTTTTAATTTTTTTCGCGCCGCTTGCAAAACAAAACGCACGTGTAAGTAATATATTTACCGTGTTTTATTATTTTGCACGAGTGCGGTAAGTCATAGCTGGGTGCTCACGATTCACGGGTCTAGCGTCGGCGTTGTGGCGCGGCAAGCGTGCACTGGTGCGGTTGAGAGGGAGGGGTGGAAACCGCGTTAAACTCGTCTCCGTAGTTGAGAGGGAGCGGCCAAAGCAATGTACAATCGTCTTTGTAGTGGAGCTGGGAGGGGCAAGGATAAGGGACGAAGACCGGGGTAACATGTCGGATGCGATCATACCAGCACTAAAGCACCGGATCCCATCA
>NW_021316510.1:0-2018 GCF_002162155.2 Triticum dicoccoides | reverse complement strand
GCGGTAACGATGCGGCGTCAATATTACTAAATACTCGGAGCGCGATAAAATCATGAGTTTTTTTTGCACGACGTGGGCACATGTGCTATAGGAACGATGGTATTTTTTCATAATTTTTGGTGATGGAGAAGCATCCGAAAAATTCCCTCTACGCGGATTGCCCTTCGCGCGTCTACGGCTGTGGCCGGCGGCCTCCGGGGGCTAGCATGCCGCCAAATCTTGCGTAGGGAGCCTCTCACAAGTGTGGAAGTGTTGTGGCGATTGCAAACGCCCGGCACACGTGTCCGGGGTGTGCCTCCCCTCACGGACGGCGCCGCCGCCGGCACCTGGAGGGGGGAAATGGACGCGTGGGGTCTACACGGAGGGGATCTTGCTGTGGGTCTGGCCCGGATGTTGCTCCAAAGTGTTCCTATGGGCTGACCTAACACAACCGGGTGGGGAGGTCCATTGGTCAAAGCCCGTCCGTGCAAAGTCAAAGGGCTAGATCCCGTGGTGAAACGCTACAGGGTTAGGCGGGACGGGGGCACTGGGGGTAGCAATGCCACCGAAGCGTCGAACCGGGCCCTCATACATGCGGGGTGGTGTGGTGGCATGTCCGAAGAGGCGGGACGCGTCTCCGGGGCGTGCCCCCCCCCTCACGGACGGCGATGACACGGTAGTAGATGTTCTGCGGTAACGATGCGGCGTCAATATTACTAAATACTCGGAGTGCGATAAAATCATGAGTTTTTTTGCACGACGTGGGCACATGTGCTATAGGAACGATGGTATTTTTTCACAAATTTTGGTGATGGAGAAGTATCCTAAAAATTCCCTCTACGCGGATTGCCCTTCGGGCGTCTACGGCTGTGGCCGGCGGCCTCCGGGGGCTAGCATGCCGCCAAATCTTGCATAGGCGGCCTCTCACAAGTCTGGAAGTGTTGTGGCAGTTGCAAACGCCCGGCACGCATGTCCGGGGTGTGCCCCCCCTCACGGAGGGCGCCGCCGCCGGCACCTGGAGGTGGGAAACGGACGCGTGGGGTCTACACAGAGGGGATCTTGCTGTGGGTCTGGCCCGGATGTTGCTCCAAAGTGTTCCTATGGGCTGACCTAACACAACCGGGTGGGGAGGTCCACTGGTCAAAGCCCGTCCGTGCAAAGTCAAAGGGCTAGATCCCGTGGTCAAACGCTACAGGGTTAGGCGGGACGGGGGCACTGGGGGAAGCAATGCCACCGGAGCGTCGCACCGGGCCCTCATACATGCGGGGTGGTGTGGTGGCATGTCCGAAGAGGCGGGACGCGTCTCCGAGGCGTGGCCCCCCCTCACGGACGGCGATGACACGGTAGTAGACGTTCTGCGGTAACGATGCGGCGTCAATATTACTAAATACTCGGAGCGCGATAAAATCATGCGTTTTTTTTGCACGACGTGGGCACATGTGCTATAGGAACGATGGTATTTTTTCATAATTTTTGGTGATGGAGAAGCATCCGAAAAATTCCCTCTACGCGGATTGCCCTTCGCGCGTCTACGGCTGTGGCCGGCGGCCTCCGGGGGCTAGCATGCCGCCAAATCTTGCGTAGGGAGCCTCTCACAAGTCTGGAAGTGTTGTGGCGATTGCAAACGCTCGGCACACGTGTCCGGGGTGTGCCTCCCCTCACGGACGGCGCCGCCGCCGGCACCTGGAGGGGGGAAACGGACGCGTGGGGTCTACACGGAGGGGATCTTGCTGTGGGTCTGGCCCGGATGTTGCTACAAAGTGTTCCTATGGGCTGACCTAACACAACCGGGTGGGGAGGTCCACTGGTCAAAGCCCGTCCGTGCAAAGTCAAAGGGCTAGATCCCGTGGTCAAACGCTACAGGGTTAGGCGGGACAGGGGCAGTGGGGGTAGCAATGCCACCGGAGCGTCGCACCGGGCCCTCATACATGCGGGGTGGTGTGGTGGCATGTCCGAAGAGGCGGGATGCGTCTCCGAGGCGTGCCCCCCCCCTCACGGACGGCGATGACACGGTAGTAGATGTTCTGCGGTAACGATGC
>NW_021316509.1:2846-3642 GCF_002162155.2 Triticum dicoccoides | reverse complement strand
TTTTCACTGGGAAAATTGTAGAAAATGCATCGACCATCGAAAAAATATGAAAATTGGCGTGCATGATGCCGATGGTGATGCCAGCGTGTGGAAAAAGTTTAGGACCGGTTGGCGGAGTCGAAAGAAAAACGTACTTGGAACCCCCTCCGGTAGACCGAAACCGTGCTGGTATTACATGGTGCACGTGATAGCATACATGCAAGTGCACCAAACTGTGCACACAAGTGCGCACGACCAACGTAGGCCACCACGCAAGGTTGGAATGAAATCAGACACCAAACCAACATTGCGTCAGGTCCGGCCATTGTTTCGGGGCTTTTTCATCGGGAAATTTGTAGAAATTGCATGGACCGTCTAAATAATATGCAAATTGGCGTGCGTGATGCCGACGGTGTTGCCAGCGTGTGGAAAATTTTTGGGGCCAGTTGGCGGAGTTGAAAAAGAAAAGTACTTCGGAACCCCCTTCGGTAGACCAAAATAGTGCTGGTTGCACATGGTCTATGTGATCGCATGCATGCAACTGCACCAAACTATGCAGACATGTGGGCTCGAGCAACGTAGGCCACCACGCAAGGTTTGAACGAAATCGGACACCAAACTAACGTTGTGTCACGTTCGGCCACTGTTTCAGGTCTTTTTCACCGGGGAATTCGTAGAAAATGCATCGACCATCAGAAAAATATGGAAATTGTCGTGCGTGATGCTGACAGTGATGCCAGCGTGTGGAAAAAGTTAGGGGCCAGTTGGCGGAGTTGAAAAGGAAAAGTACTACGGAACCCCCTCCGGTAGACCGAAA
>NW_021316509.1:0-2504 GCF_002162155.2 Triticum dicoccoides | reverse complement strand
GGCCACTGTTTCAGATCTTTTTCACCGAGAAAATTGTAGAAAATGCATCGACCATCGGGAAAATATGCAAATTGGCGTGCTTGATGCCGATGGTGATACCATCGTGTGGAAAAAGTTTGGGGCCGGTTGGCGGAGTCGAAAGAAAAACGTACTTGGAACCACCTTCGGTAGACCGAAACCGTGCTGGTATCACATGGTGCACGTCATAGCATACATGCAAGTGTACCAAACTGTGCACACATGTGGGCACGGCCAACGTAGGCCACCACGCAAGGTTGGAACGAAATCGGACACCAAACCAACGTTGCGTCACGTCCGGCCATTGTTTCGGGGCTTTTTCATCGGGAAATTCGTAGAAAATGCATGGGTCGTCGAAATAATATGCAAATTGGCGTGCGTGATGCCGACGGTGTTGCCAGCGTGTGGAAAACTTTTGGGGCCAGTTGGCTGTAGCGACCAGACCGCAAATGGTCCAATCTCTGTGCTCCGGTGTCATCCCTGAATCAGTAATGCTGACACCACACAATACTTGAAGGATTTATAACAGAGTAGCAATCACACACTTATTACATCGAGTGTCTCAAAAGAGAACTTATTACAATCAATATGGCTTAAGGCCATCTAATGACGATAACAGCGGAAGGCTTGGAAGACAAGTGAGTCCATCAACTCCAACGGCATCACTGAGTATAGAACCACGACCTAAAGGCACCTTTCTCGTCGTCTGAAAAGTCTGCAACATGAACGTTGCAGCCCGAAACGGGTCAGCACATGGAATATGCTGGCAAAGTAACACATAGAGAGCAACAAAAGAATAAGGCTATACTACATGCATATTTGGCTGGTGGTAAGCTCTATGGTTACAGTTTTGCGTAAAGCCAATTTTTCCTTACTGCAAAGGAATAAATTTTATTTAACTATCATGGTAGTTGTTCAACATTGAGAGTGTAGACACCCTCTCAATCCCAATTAAGCATCATCATTAAAACCCAACAAAATTAATTTAGAGTAACATGATGAGATTCACATGATAATCCAAGTACTAGATACTCAAGATGTCCATAACCGGGGACACGGCTAATCAACATTAGTTTATACACTCTGCGGAGGTTTGCGCACTTTTCCCCACAAGACTCGATCTCCTCCGTTGGGATTCTCGCACTACAGGATGTTTGAGAAACGGATGACCGAGACATAGTCTTTCAGAAGTGCTTGCACCTTACGAACGGGTAGACCGTACCAACCTACATCCCCTACATCTGCTAGTCTACCACTGTAAGAGTTCGCACGACTTAGTCAACTATGCTAGAGCCCATAGTAGCTTGTGGCTGCACACGGAAGTTTCTAGTATGCAAAATCTCATGATCCCTTTGAGCCTGGGTGGCGGTCCAAAAGAAAAACAGGCAATCGCTGGAATACCCAGGTGCCTCAATCCACCGAGATGTGTGTTTAAGTTGCCACCTTAGATAAACCATTAATTTCACAATCTCACATCTGTCATGGATACACTCACCCAATCCACGTCTACTAGCATAGCATGGCATAATAAGCATGCGTAGAAGTAACTCCCAAAGGTTTGATAATAAACAGGTAATAGGTACTACCTAATCTACTTCCCGAACCCACAATTTAATTAGATCCTAATCATGCAATGTGTGAGGATTGATCTAATGCAATAAAACTGGGTAATAGGAAGTATGATCAAAGTCTTACTTGCCTTGCTGATGATCCATGAAACCTAGCGATTCGAAGTAGCAAGCAATGCACTCCGGGTACTCTATCGCAAACAAACAAGCATACAATGAGTACTCATCTAATGCACAGGTAAAACTCGAATAAGAGATCCAACCAGATAGTTCAACTTAAGAACTCCGGTTGGCAAAAAGAATCAAATCAAACGAAGCAACGGAAGACAAACGGCAAATGAAACAAGCTCCGTTTACTAAATCTGAACCTAGGTCAAATTTTATTGAGGCAAAAACTTTTTTGAGTTGATTAAACGAAAAGAGGGTTTCGAGACGAAACTCTAGGCGCTTGAATCGCCTGATTCCGATAAAAGAGCGAAAAGTTAAACTAGAACGAAAATTGGATCAGAAATCGCGATCAGAAATAATCACGGATTAATCCGAGAAAAAAAACGACGAACAGAATAACGAACGAACGTTCATTTTCTGGAACTAAGCGATGAACGCGTTCGTTAAAACGAACGGATGAGCGAACGCTCGCTAAATAAATAAACCGGAAAAAAACCGATCTATTTAAAAATGAAAACTAGGGTTTTCTAAAAAAACAAATCGGTTTTCTCAGAAAAACCGGGCGACGGGGCGGCGGCAGCGGGACGGCGGTGGCGGCAGCGCAGGCGGGGTGCGGCGGCAGCTGCGGCGGGGCGGCGGGGCTACGTGGGCGGCGGCGGGTGGTGACTCGGGGCTCCCAGGGGGCCCCGGGGTGGCTATTTAAGAGAGGGGGCAGCCTTGCTTGGGAAGGGGGTCGGCGGCTGTAACGCC
>NW_021316508.1:0-725 GCF_002162155.2 Triticum dicoccoides | reverse complement strand
GCCCGGCTCCGGCCGCTCCGGCCGCCGCGGCCGACGACTCCCCTGGCCGGTGCCCTGCTGCGTTGGGTCAGGGGCTCGGCCCGCTAACGGGCGCCCCGTAGCCTCCTGCACCCGCGCGCCCATGCGCCCACACCCGTTAAGGCCCCCTGGGGCCACTGACATGGGGGCCCCAGCCCCAGAACGTTTTATTAAAAAAAAGGAATTAAAATTAATAATAATAAAAATAATTAATTAATTAATTAATTAATTAATTAATTAATTAATTAATTAATTAATTAATTAATTAAGTTAATTAATCCTAATTAGATTAATCAAATTAACTAATTAGTCTAATTAAACTGTGATTAGTTTAGCTAAAACCTGATTAGCCTAAACAGGGTATGACAGGTGGGCCCCGCTGGACCCACACGTCAGTTTGACCAGTCAACGCCCCTGTTGACTGCTGACGTCATGCTGACGTCAGCAAACACTGTTTTGGATAAGGTTGGATTTAAATGAATAAATAAAATCAGAAAATGATTTAAATCTTTAGAAAATCATATCTTTTAATCCGTAACTCGGATGAAAATACTTTCTACATGAAAGTTGCTCAGAACGACGAGACGAACCCGGATACGCAGCCCGTTCGTCCACCACACACCTCTAACATACCAAACACGCAACTTTCCCCCTCCGGTTCATCTGTCCGAAAACGCGAAACCCCGGGAATACTTTCCCGGATGTTT
>NW_021316507.1:0-1139 GCF_002162155.2 Triticum dicoccoides | reverse complement strand
CTTTGATATGATGATGTTGAGTGTGTATGAAATCCTTTGTCAAATGTCTCAAAATCCTTCTTGAGCAGTTACAGCTGTTATGCTGCCAAAATTTCGCTAGAAATTCTAATGCCTTTGCATTATGATTGTGCTTTCAGATGGCCACTCGCGACCTCAATCAAGTGGTTCGCCTGACTCGATGCCTAGATGTACCCGGCCATACTGCCAAGTTGGTCAGGGTAATGATTGAGGCTGGATACCGCTGGTATCCTGAGTACACGGTCGAAGAGCAATTCCGAGACTTTAATCAAAGCCAGTATCTCTGCACTGTCAGGATATTTCCATCTTATCCTGGATCCACCGAGCCTCTTCACTGCTCCTATGGTCTCGGGGTTACTATTGAGATGGCTGTGCAGGACGCCGCCTACTCTATGATGACCATTATGCGAGTCAGATCTGGTCTATTTCGGGATTCTGATTTCCGGTATATGCCAGGATCACTTCCAGGAACCGTTCCGATTGCTAGAAGACCTTATAAGATGGCACCCCTAGAACTAGCCGAGCTTAAGAAACAACTCGATGAGTCCTTGAAAAAGGGTTTCATCCGACCTAGTTCATCTCCGTGGGCTTGCCCCGTCCTATTCGTCAAGAAGAAGGATGGTACGGACCGGATGGTTGTAGATTACCGACCTGTCAATTTGGTCACAATCAAGAACAAATATCCGCTTCCCAGGATCAATGACCTGTATGATCGGCTCGCTGGATCCTCAGTCTTCTCCAAGATGGATTTGAGGTTGGGCTACCATCAAATCAAAATCAGAAACGGGGACATCCCTAAAACGGCCTTTGTTACTCGTTACGGCCAATACGAGTACACCGTCATGTCCTTCGGTTTAACCAACGCTCCAGCCACCTTTTCTCGGTTAATGAACTCAATCTTCATGGAGTATTTGGACAAATTCGTCGTAGTTTATCTCGATGATATACTCATCTACTCCAAGAATGAGGAAGAACATGCCGAACATCTACGGCTAGTGTTGCAGAAACTTCGAGAGCATCGCCTTTATGCCAAATTTTCTAAATGTGAATTCTGGTTGTCAGAAGTGACCTATCTGGGTCATGTAATATCTGGTAAAGGTATTGCTGTTAACCCTGAGCGA
>NW_021316506.1:0-994 GCF_002162155.2 Triticum dicoccoides | reverse complement strand
TGGTCTGGAACGCAGCGATTCTTCAATCGGAATCATGATGTTGGGCGGCAGTCACCTATGTGTTTTTCTGTGTAAGTGAAGTTTTCTCTATAGGTGCCCCTTCACGCTTGGAGGTGCCTTGCTCGTGTTGGGGAATGATGGGAAGGAGCACCAGCATGATATGGAGGCCAAGAGGAAATGCCACTCTGACTGAAGACGATGGGGAAGACATAAAAGTGAAAATAACATTCATCAGAATCTTGCTCTAAACGGCGGGCAAGGGACATTGTAACGCCCCGGATTCGATGCGCCAGGTGTCTGCCAGTTATTCGCCGTCATTGCCATGTCGTTTGCTTGCGTGTTGCATTTTGCCATGTCATCATGTGCATCTCATTTTGCCTACGTGTTCGTCTCATGCATCCAATCATTTTCCCCGTTGTTCGTTTTGCAATCCGACACTCCTATGTCCTCCGGCGCCCCCTTTTGCCTCTTTTCGTGTGCGGGTGTTAAACATTCTCGGAATGGATCGTGCTTTGCCAAGCGGCCTTGTTACACCACCGCTAGACCGCCCGTCAAATTTCGTTACATTTGGAGGTCGTTTGATGCCCCAACGGTTAATCGAGTTAGCCCGAAACCCCTCTCTCTTTGCAGCCCAGACCCTCTTCACCACAGCCCATGAGCCCTCCAAACCCCCTCCATGCTCTCGGTCGTTCGATCACGATCGTGTGGGCGAAAACCGCTCTCCATTTGGAGTCTCCTAGCTCTCTCTACCTATAAATATGTGTCTCCCCCGAAATTTTTGCGGATGAATCCACCCCTAACCCTAGTCTACTTCCTCTCCGCGCCGCCGGACAAAAACCCCGCTACCCAGACATGTCCGCCGCCCTTAGCCGCCGCCCCACGCCAATCCGGAGTCGCCACGTGGCGCTCCGCGGCCCACCGCCGCCGCGGCCCGCGGAGCCCAGGGAGGGCCCGCGCGAGCCCGCGCCCCCGCCGCCATCTGCCTTACAGGCCC
>NW_021316505.1:0-2347 GCF_002162155.2 Triticum dicoccoides | reverse complement strand
TTTTTTTTCTCTCTCCCTCTTTCCAAAACAAACTAGATAAGATGTAGATTGGATCAAGCGAAGATGGGAACGATCTCAACTATGATTATGACAATGAACGGTGGGTAGCACGTGGAGAAAATTGATGGATGGGTGGTGGACAGCAGAAGGGATAACGATGCAGCGGCGACGTGACTAATGTGAATAGAACTCGAAACTCTAAACGACCTAGACACTAAGACCAGCAACTCGACACGATGATGCAACCGATAATTCAACTATGCAAGCAATGAAAAGAAAATTGCAAAGGCGCAGATTGGCTTGGACAAAGGATGAATAGATCTAACTCTTTTTTGTGGATTTTTCTTGGACAATAGGTAAGAAAATAAATTTAATCTAGGAAAACTGGAAATTCTCACCGAGCAACCTGAAAACTGATACCACTTGATAAAGGCGAGGGTCCCGATCTTTCGATGAGATGATAACTATCGATTTGGTGGAGACGACTTTGACGATCCGACTACAAACGTGCACGACGTTGCGCCTTAGCAATCGCTAAACCAATCTCCTGAGGTTACTGACGATGCTGGAAGCATGATCAGCCTGACCACGAAGGTCTATTCCTGTAAGCAATCGAAGAACGAGCAAGAATATGATAAAGCAATCTAAATATTGCGAATATATATGAAGTATTGTTAATGGTGGGGATCCGAAGCGGTCTTGGTCTGGTCGTTGGACACAAACGAAGTACACGAAGTTGCAATGGCTAACTTTTAACTAAACAAATCCCAAGGAAAAAGCTACTAGATGGATCTACTTATATAGGAGCAAGGGGTGGCGGCCAAGGAGGTGGGAGGACGTCCCAAGGCAGCCTAAAACTAACCCTAGGTCGTACAAGGCTCATGGGCCCAAGTGGAGGTGATGCAACACCTTTGGGCTTGTAGTTTGACTCGGATTCTGCTGCAATGTCATATTGTTTCGTCCGTAACTCAACGCTCTGGATGAATTTGAAGGTGAATCCAACTGGGATGGAAAGAGCACGAAATCTGGTTTCCAACAAAAGAAGAATCACCCAATTCGGAGTCCGTATGAAAAAGTTGTTGGCGTTTTGAGTCAGGTATGTCTGTGCAGTCCGAATCTAAATCCAGAACGTGAGAGACTTGGACTCTATCTTCTCTTGGCCCAAAAGTGACGTGAGAGGACTTTTTGAACACAACCTAAACATCTCCTTTTCCCTTATCTTCATATGTGGATTGTACAAATGTCCCATACACCTGCAATTAGACAAAACACAAAAGTGTGTGAAGTATTTTTGTTCTGGATAACATAAATAGACTATTGAATAGTTTGCATTAGAAATCACCTGACAAATATGCATGTACGCAATATTTTTGGTCGTATCCATGGTAGTCATGTCCTCATCATTGTGGCAAAAGAATTTGAGCACCAAATGAAGTCTAATAATAAACCATCTACTGTTGTTTCTGAAATTAAATTGAAAAGTGCATGTTTACTTGCCACCAAATCTGATATTGATGAGCTAGATTTCAGCAAATCTGTTTGCTATGCCTTTGTGTGCAAAGAGGCATTATTTTCATTCGAGGACGTGCCTTCCTCTTTGCCCCCTGCTGTCACTAACATTTTGCAGGAGTTCGCTGACGTCTTTCCACAAGATGTGCCACCGGGATTACCACCTATTCGAGGGATTGAGCATCAAATTGACTTAATTCCCGGTGCTTCTCTACCCAACCGTGCACCATACCGTATAAATCCAGAGGAAACGAAGGAGATTATGTGTCAAGTACAAGAACTGCTCAACAAAGGTTATATACGCGAATCCCTTAGTCCTTGTGCTTTTCCTATCATTTTAGTGCCGAAAAAGGATGGTACGTCGCGTATGTGCGTTGATTGTAGAGGCATAAATAATATTACTATTCGTTATCGTCATCCTATTCCTAGGCTAGATGATATGCTTGATGAATTGAGTGGCTCTACAATATTCTCCAAAGTTGATTTGCGTAGTGGATACCATCAAATTCGAATGAAATTGGGAGATGAATGGAAAACAACATTTAAAACTAAGTTTGGATTATATGAGTGGTTAGTCATGCCTTTTGGGTTAACTAATGCACCTAGTTATTTCATGAGGTTAATGAACAGAGTTTTACGTGCTTTCATTGGACGATTTGTGGTAGTTTACTTTGATGACATATTGATTTATAGCAAATCTTTGGAGGAACATTTGGAACATTTACGTGCTGTTTTTATTGCTCTACGTGATGCACGTTTGTTTGCAAACCTTGGAAAGTGCACCTTTTGCACCGATCGGGTATCTTTTCTTGGCTATGTTGTTACTCCATAGGGAATT
>NW_021316504.1:0-1864 GCF_002162155.2 Triticum dicoccoides | reverse complement strand
GAACAAGATGACGATGACGACGGCCCGACGCCAGACGTGCAACCGGTGCCATGGGCGCATGGCTTCGCGGATGATGACTTCCGGCGTTTCCAGCAGGCGCAGGCGCGCCGCCAAGCTCATGGACGGGGTGGTGGGGGTAGCGGCCACCACCGCGCCTGTGATGCGTCTACCGACGTGTCAGGCACGCTGACCGTGCACGCTAACGGCGTCAACTCTGTGGCCGTCGCAACCTCTGATGGCCAACATGTGGCCCGTGCACGAGTTGACGTCATTCCCTCGGCTGCTGACGACGCGGCGGCGACTCGGGGCCACGTCATGGAGCTGCCGCAACCTGAGCCAACACAGGAGCTGCATGCTAATGTTGATGCCACGGCCACCAGACAAGGTGACAGGGATGAAAGGCAGATTGCCCTGCCAATGATAAGCTCCTCGATCGAGACCCTTGTGTTTTTGGATGCCGATCTGCACCATACCCCTGCTGCCCATGCCCTGTCGGCAGGCGTGGAGACGAACGACCTGACGACGGATGGGGTGCTGCGACCTGCTGCATGCGATACCCACGACCAGTCGCCGCCCATGGTCAACCGCAGCGCCGAGCCTGGCCCGTCTATTGGGCCGAGAATCCTTGCCGCCCAGATGGGCTGTGCTGAATCCACCACGGCCTGCTGCCTTGTGCTAGACCAAAGCGGTGCTATCGACCAGCACGCTACGATGTCTCTTGACCCATCATCGCCACCTCACCCCGTCCAGCAATTCCTCTTGGACATGACTTCCCCTGTTTTAGCGCCGCTTCTTGCCGGACCCAGATCCCCTCCGCCGTTGACCAAGCAAAGGCGCGCCCGACGCCCACCAGCAACGGCGACCAGGCGTAGCTACAGACTGCGGGGAAGGAAGGAGGCCCTCAGTGGAGGGGGCAACACTTCGCTGCGGTTGGCCCGACGAGTCCTTGTCGGAAAGAGAGGGCTCTCCATTGCCGAGCCTGGAGAGGAAGAAGAGGAGGAGACCCTCGAGAGGTACAAGCTTACCTTCAAGAAGCCTCTGACTGACAGGCAAATCGATGCCCTCTCTGCTCTGGCCAAGTCTGCCTCCGTTAGGAACGCCCGGAAGGGGCGGAGTACCTGATGCTGCTCTGTTTCTGTTGTTGTTGTTGTTGTTGTTGTTGTTGTTGTTGTTTTCTGTCGATTGAGTTCTTATGATTAGCGCAAATATCTTAGCATGGAATGTTTGAGGGCTTAACAACCCTGCTCGTCGTGGGGTGGTCAGAAATGTTGTACTGTTGCATAGCCCGGCAATTATCTGCCTGCAAGAGTCGAAGCTAGCAGTGGTTGACAGTATGATCATTAGTCAAGTCTGTGGTCCAAAGTACACAGAGTTCTTATTCGAGCCTGCTTTGGGTACTAGAGGTGGTTTAATTGTGGCTTGGGACCCCGATGTGGTTGATATAAACCTCCTTGCTCAGCAGAAATCTTTCATTGCCGTCGATTGCTGTTGGAGGCTGACAGATACTAAGTTCAGATTAGTCACAGTCTATGGACCTCAGTCTGATGCTAACAAGCTAAATTTCTTAGATGATCTGAGACCATTGTGTCATTCCAATCTTCCTTGCATTTCATTGGTGACTTCAATCTTATTGCTGATGCTTCGGACAAGAACAACATGAATATAAATCGAAGAATGATGGCAGCTTTTAGGAGATTTATTAATGAGCTGGAGCTTAGAGACATGTACCTCCATGGCAGAAAATATACTTGGACCAACGAACAACAAATCGCAACAAAAGTGAAGTTGGACAGGGTGCTCTATAATGATCCATGGATGACAACACACCCTTGTTGTCTACTTGCTGCCCTTGCCACAGACATGT
>NW_021316503.1:0-1255 GCF_002162155.2 Triticum dicoccoides | reverse complement strand
CTAGTATGCCTCTACTTGACTAGCTCGTTAATCAAAGATGGTTATGTTTCCTAACCATGAACAATGAGTTATTATTTGATTAACGAGGTCACATCATTAGTTGAATGATCTGATTGACATGACCCATTCCATTAGCTTAGCACACGATCGTTTAGTATATTGCTATTGCTTTCTTCATGACTTATACATGTTCCTATGACTATGAGATTATGCAACTCCCGTTTGCCGGAGGAACACTTTGGGTGCTACCAAACGTCACAACGTAACTGGGTGATTATAAAGGAGCATTACAGGTGTCTCCAAAGGTAGATGTTGGGTTGGCGTATTTCGAGATTAGGATTTGTCACTCCGATTGTCGGAGAGGTATCTCTGGGCCCTCTCGGTAATGCACGTCACATAAGCCTTGCAAGCATTGCAACTAATGAGTTAGTTGCGAGATGATGTATTACAGAACGAGTAAAGAGACTTGCCGGTAACGAGATTGAACTAGGTATTGGATACCAACGATCGAATCTCGGGCAAGTAACATACTGATGACAAAGGGAACAACGTATGTTGTTATGCGGTTTGACCGATAAAGATCTTCGTAGAATATGTAGGAACCAATATGGGCATCCAGGTCCCGCTATTGGTTATTGAACAGAGATGTGTCTCAGTCATGTCTACATCGTTCTCGAACCGTAGGGTCCGCACGCTTAAGGTTTCGATGACAGTTATATTATGAGTTTATGTATTTTGATGTACCGAAGGTTGTTCGGAGTCCCGGATATGATTACGGACATGACGAGGAGTCTCGAAATGGTCGAGACATAAAGATTGATATATTGGACGGATATATTTGGACACCGGAAAGGTTCCGGAGAAGTTTGGAGCCCCGGAAGGTTACCGGAACCCCCCGGGAGGTATATGGGCCTTATTGGGCCCATGTAGGAGGAAGAGAGAAGGAGCAAGGGAAGGGGGCGCGCCCCCCCCAAGCCCAATCCGAATTGGGGAAGGGGGCCGGCCCCCCCTTTCCTTTCTCCTTCCCCCTCTTCCTATTACTACTACTAGTACTACTTCCTAATACTAGTACTCTTTCCTTCCCCCTCCAAATAAGATAAGGAAAAGAGAGGGAAACCTACTTGGAGTAGGTTTCCCCCTCCTCATGGCGCGCCCCCCTAGGGCCGGCCACCTCCTCCCTCCCTCCTTTATATACGGGGGTAGGGGGGCACCCTAGAACACACAAGTTGATCATTGATCGTTCCTTAGCCGTGTG
>NW_021316502.1:0-1100 GCF_002162155.2 Triticum dicoccoides | reverse complement strand
GATCTACGAGGTTCAGTAGTATCTTGATCTGAAGTTTCATGATCATTATCATTGGCTTCCTCACTAACTGGTGTAGGTGTCACTGAAACAGTTTTCTGTGATGAACTACTTTCCAGTAAAGGAGCAGGTACAGTTACCTCGTCAAGTTCTACTTTCCTCCCACTCACTTCTTTCGAGAGAAACTCCTTCTCTAGAAATGATCCATTCTTAGCAACGAATGTCTTGCCTTCGGATCTGTGATAGAAGGTGTACCCAACAGTTTCCTTTGGGTATCCTATGAAGACACATTTCTCCGATTTGGGTTCGAGCTTATCAGGTTGAAGCTTTTTCACATAAGCATCGCAGCCCCAAACTTTAAGAAACGACAACTTTGGTTTCTTGCCAAACCACAGTTCATAAGGCGTCGTCTCAACGGATTTTGATGGTGCCCTATTTAACGTGAATGCGGCCGTCTCTAAAGCATATCCCCAAAATTATAGCGGTAAATCAGTAAGAGACATCATAGATCGCACCATATCTAGTAAAGTACGATTACGACGTTCGGACACACCATTACGCTGTGGTGTTCCGGGTGGCGTGAGTTGCGAAACTATTCCACAGTTTTTCAAATGTACACCAAACTCGTAACTCAAATATTCTTCTCCACGATCAGATCGTAGAAACTTTATTTTCTTGTTACGATGATTTTCAACTTCACTCTGAAATTCTTTGAACTTTTCAAATGTTTCAGACTTATGTTTTATTAAGTAGATATACCCATATCTGCTTAAATCATCTGTGAAGGTGAGAAAATAACGATATCCGCCATGAGCCTCAATATTCATCGGGCCACATACATCGGTATGTATGATTTCCAACAAATCTGTTGCTCTCTCCATAGTACCGGAGAACGGTGTTTTAGTCATCTTGCCCATGAGGCACGGTTCGCAAGTACCAAGTGATTCATAATCAAGTGGTTCCAAAAGTCCATCAGCATGGAGTTTCTTCATGCGCTTTATACCGATATGACCTAAACGACAGTGCCACAAATAAGTTGCACTTTCATTATCAACTCTGCATCTTTTGGCTTCAACATTATGAATATGTGTATTACTACTATC
>NW_021316501.1:0-844 GCF_002162155.2 Triticum dicoccoides | reverse complement strand
CCATCCTCGCCCCCTCCATCGCCATCACTGTCACCGCCCACGCTGTGAGCTGCCGCCGCCCCGGCCCGCTGTCGTTTTTTATTAGTAAAGTTTATGTATTTTTTTGTTCATATATAATGTAGATGTATGTGTGTATATATATGGATGTATGTATATGGATGTATATCTATATATATTATATTTATACATATTTATGGATGTATGTATGTATATATGGACGGATGAAAATATTAATAGTTCAAAAAAATGAAATCCCTTTGTAACAAAATAACAAAATCTGTTTTTCAATAGAATCATAAAACACAGTAATATTAAATAGCAGGAAAAAGAATCACTCCAAAATCTATTTTTATAGTAATGTTAATCACCAACTAGTGATTCACACAAATTTCAAAGAATTAAAATTTTAACTATTCAAATTTCAAAACTAGTGACAGTAACAGAAAGTTTATAATTTTTGTGACCTAAAAGAAAAATAATTAAAAATAAACTTTAATAAAATAAATAAAAATAGCAACAATAAGTATTTTGTTGTAAGTAGAAACAAAATAAAATAAATAAAGCAACAAAGAAAACAAAAAACAAAAAAAGTGCCACCTACTTGGCTCACACGGCCTGAATACGACTAGAAACCTAAACATGGGCCAGGATTCAGGCCCAAGGCAGACAGCATACGGTTAGGCCCGCCCCCGCCGTCGCCGTCGCTCTCGTCGCCGTCGCCTACGCCCCTGCCCCGGCCCGCCCCCGCCATCGCCTTCGCGTCGCCCGCGAGCCTGCCCCGGCCCGCCCTCGCCGTCTTCGTCGCGCGCGCCCCCTGCTCCAGCCCGCCCCCATCGTCGTCGTC
>NW_021316500.1:0-984 GCF_002162155.2 Triticum dicoccoides | reverse complement strand
GTCCTGTTACCGAAGATCACGGCTATTCGAATAGATTAAACTTCCCTGCAGGGGTGCACCACATAGCCCAACACGCTCGATCCCATTTGGCCGGACACACTTTCCTGGGTCATGCCCGGCCTCGGAAGATCAACACGTCGCAGCCCCACCTAGGCAAAACAGAGAGGCCAGCACGCCGGTCTAAACCTAAGCGCACAGGGGTCTGGGCCCATCGCCCATAGCACACCTGCACGTTGCGTACGCGGCCGAAAGCAGAACTAGCCCCCTTAATACAAGAGCAGGCTTACGTTCCAATCCGGCGCGCGCCGCTCCGTCGCTGACGTCTGAAGTGCTTCGGCTGATACCACGACGTCGGGATACCCATAACTACTCCCACGTAGATGGTTAGTGCGTATAGGCTCGTAGCCAGACTCAGATCAAATACCAAGATCTCGTTAAGCGTGTTAAGTATCTGCGAATGCCGAACAGGGCCAGGCCCACCTGTCTCCTAGGTGGTCTCAACCTGCCCTGTCGCTCCGCCACAAAGTAACAGTCGAGGGCCATCGGGAACCCAGGCCCACCTCTACCGGGATGGAGCCACCTGTCCTTTCAGCCCCCTCGTCAGAATCACTTGCAGGTACTCAATGAGCTGACCCGACTTTAGTCACCATCTGTATAGTATGTATGTATGTATAGTATATACCCGTGATCACCTCCCAAGTGATCACGGCCCGATAGTATAGCAAGGCAGACTGACAAGAATGTAGGGCCAATGATGATAAACTAGCATCCTATACTAAGCATTTAGGATTGCGGGTAAGGTATCAATGACTGTAGCAGCAATGACAGGCTATGCATCAGAATAGGATTAACGGAAAGCAGTAACATGCTACACTACTCTAATGCAAGCAGTATAGAGGAGAATAGGCGATATCTGGTGATCAAGGGGGGGGGGCTTGCCTGGTTGCTCTGGCAAGAGAGAGGGGTCGTCAACTCCGTAGTCGA
>NW_021316499.1:0-1854 GCF_002162155.2 Triticum dicoccoides | reverse complement strand
TGTCCAGAGGAGCAAAAGGTACAGGGCGACCACCACACGGAGCTGGGACATTCTTGGGCTCAATTATCAGATACCTGGAACAGCTGGCAGTGGGTTAGAACCACTGTCTAGCTTTGTACGTACCTACTCCCTCTATCCGCGAATAAGTGTACTTCTAGCTTTTGTCATAAATCAAAATTCTAAAATGGGAGTACATTTTAGAGGACTGGGAGATAACTATAATATTGATATAATGATCCAGTAAGACTAAGAACTACTCCCTCCGACACATAATATAAGAGCGATTTTGACACTAGTGTTGTGTCAAAAACATTCTTATATTATGAGACGGAGGGAGTAATTGTATCCTAGTCAGACCGAGCCGGTCACTCCCATTTTAACTTGACACCATTTCTTTCTTGTACAAACCGACTAATCAGGGATCGGGCTGGAGTCATGAAGCTTTAACGATGGGAGGTACGGGCCAATACCATCACGGTGGAAAGGAAAGTGCCAACTCGGGCCATACTGGGGCAGCAACAAGTGCATCACAAGATCATCGACATCGGTTCTACATCGCCTAGGTGTCTGGCAAGGACCTCAAGACGGACTCACTCTTGTCTCATGACCACAATGGCCATGGTAGGCATTGTTTGTAAGCCGCGGCGGGCTCGGCCATTTAGGCTTCCAGCTTCCACGGCCTCCCCAAGCGGGGTGCATGGGGAGAGGTGCCACGCGCTCGCATAGTGGTCTACAAGATCTTATGGAGCGCTAGAACCCTCCAGCGATACGTCATTTGTGTTCGCTGCCATCAATCATGTGATCCACGATGGTGTCGACGTACCTCGTCTGTCGGATGAGAACTCATTCGGCACCCAACATGCGGTTTAGAAAGGGATGGCGTAGTGTATCTGGGCGGGAACGACGGACCTAGGCCGCAGAGCCTTGAGAACAGTTCACCATGGATCATCACGTTTATCAGCGGGCAAGATGGACCGATCGTCCCTACAACGAGTACATTGGAAAACAAACAACATATAATGGTATGTAACTATGGAGCTAGCTAATCAGATAAGAAACTACCGACACCGCTTTTTGGCTTACATGATAACGTCCAAAAAACATATATCTAAGAAACAAGTTATTATCATGTGTTGCACCTGCATTGGGAAACATCAAACCGAGAAACATTTGCAAAACGATATTTAAAACCAGGTGGGGCCTGAGTAACTTGCATTTAAACTAGCTAAAAATACAGAAAACAGCAATACGATAAAAAAATAGGTCGTTACCATGTATTTCACCTGCCCATCATGAGCAGATGCGCGCGTTTGCTCCACTGTCAATTGCCGTCTGTCCCAGGTGGTTACGGGTGCATTTATTTGTCGCCTACTGCGAGCTGGATTGGCAGCTCACCTACAACGCGCAATACATGGGTCAGGCCCATAGTAGCGACAACTCGCCAATAGTATTTTGTCTAACGACGCTCGCATACAGTTGCTTCTCTTTCTTATTCATTGTATTGTTTAGTTTGTTTTTCTGTATTCTTTTAGCTAAAATATAAGAATGTTCATATTGTACTTAAAAATATGTGAACACTTTTTAAAATACACTAACATATTTGAAATAGGGAGCGAGTGTGGACATGTTCAGGTATGGCCAGATGGTGTCTGCCTTGTCAGTATGTATTATGATGTATATCTGCAGGAAAATGAATCGCATGTTTATACTTGAGACGGCCGCTCCAATCTGAATGACACAGTTGACGGTGGATTTCCAACAGTAGGTACCTACCGGTTCTGGTAAATTTACTTATTTGCTCCCACATGTCTGTTTCAGTAAAACACACGGGTTACTTTAAAACTTTTACGGCCA
>NW_021316498.1:0-1035 GCF_002162155.2 Triticum dicoccoides | reverse complement strand
AGAGCAGGGGCGCCTCGCCGGCTGCCTCGGCAGAGGAGGATGCAGGGAAGGAGGTCTCCCCTGAAGCTCGCGGCCACCGGCGCCAGGAGCTTGGCGGCGGTAATGGGTGGTGCCTTCCTCTCCTCCTGCCCGTAGGTCCGTCCCTGACAGCGCCAACTCGCCACCGTCGCGTCGTGGTGGACGATAGCAGCTCGCCGGCGTCCCCTTGGCGTCCAGTCGCCAGCGTCGTGTTGGTGGTGGTCTGGATCTGGTGCCTTCGGCCTCGCATCGACGGAATCCGTCGCCGGCTTGAACTCAAAGGTCCAAGATTTTTGGAAGTTTGCCGCGGGAAGTGCAAATTAGTCATTGTCGGTCACGAAACGATGTCAACTTTGATAGTTTTTTTTCCTCGTGGGTTAAGTGGATTCCCCGTGGGCTAATAGGGCTAGCGCACATAAAAAAATCTGTCTAATGAATTAATCTAAGTGCGATGAGAGCCCACTAAACCACCTGCAGATTGCGTGCTTCCAGACGGCTTTCCAAACCGGCCGATCACGGTGCACCCCGAGCCAATCTTCTCATACAACACACGCGGCGTGGTCTCCACGCGACACAAAATCATAATCAATTTAGGGTTTCTTCCAGAGCGAAGATCATCACATACGGTAGGCACGCCATGGCTGCCGACGAAGACCGGCCGCTGAAGGCCGCACGCGTAGACGAAAGGGGGAGCAGGGGCTGACGCCTGACCTGCCGGAAGACGTGCTCGCCGACGTCCTCCGCCGCGTCCCGCCGCGCTGGGTCGCTGCCTCCCGCTGCGTCTGCAGGGCCTGGCGCGAAGTGGTCGACGCCCACCGCCTCATGCGCGCCGACCTTCTCCCGCTCTCGTTCGCCGGCCTTTTCATGCACTTCAACGCGCACAAGTATCCCGAGTTCTTCGCCTGCCCCTCCTCCGGAGATGCGGTCAGCGGCAACCTCAGCTTCCTGCCCTCCACCGCCCCTCATGCCGGCACTATTTGGGACAAGTGCGATGATTGGCACGATTACCAGATACAC
>NW_021316497.1:0-1505 GCF_002162155.2 Triticum dicoccoides | reverse complement strand
TAATCTAGATTATTGACTCTAGTGCAAGTGGGAGACTGAAGGAAATATGCCCTAGAGGCAATAATAAAGTTATTATTTATTTCCTTATAATCATGATAAATGTTTATTATTCATGCTAGAATTGTATTTACCGGAAACATAATACATGTGTGAATACATAGACAAACAAAGTGTCACTAGTATGCCTCTACTTGACTAGCTCGTTAATCAAAGATGGTTATGTTTCCTAACCATGAACAATGAGTTGTTATTTGATTAACGAGGTCACATCATTAGCAGAATGATCTGATTGACATGACCCATTCCATTAGCTTAGCACCCGATCGTTTAGTATGTTGCTATTGCTTTCTTCATGACTTATACATGTTCCTATGACTATGAGATTATGCAACTCCCGTTTACCGGAGGAACACTTTGGGTACTACCAAACGTCACAACGTAACTGGGTGATTATAAAAGGAGTACTACAGGTGTCTCCAATGGTCGATGTTGGGTTGGCGTATATCGAGATTAGGATTTGTCACTCCGATTGTCGGAGAGGTATCTCTGGGCCCTCTCAGTAATACACATCACATAAGCCTTGCAAGCATTACAACTAATATGTTAGTTGTGAGATGATGTATTACGGAACGAGTAAAGAGACTTGCCGGTAACGAGATTGAACTAGGTATTGGATACCGACGATCGAATCTCGGGCAAGTAACATACCGATGACAAAGGGAACAACGTATGTTGTTATGCGGTCTGACCGATAGAGATCTTCGTAGAATATGTAGGAGCCAATATGGGCATCCAGGTCCCGCTATTGGTTATTGACCGGAGACGTGTCTCGATCATGTCTACATTGTTCTCGAACCCGTAGGGTCCGCACGCTTAAGGTTACGATGACAGTTATATTATGAGTTTATGCATTTTGATGTACCGAAGGTTGTTCGGAGTCCCGGATGTGATCACGGACATGACGAGGAGTCTCGAAATGGTCGAGACGTAAAGATTGATATATTGGAAGCCTATATTTGGATATCGGAAGTGTTCCGGGTGAAATCGGGATTTTACCGGAATACCGGGAGGGTTACCGGAACCCCCCGGGAGCCATATGGGCCATCATGGGCCTTAGTGGAAAGGAGAAAGGGGCAGCCCAAGGGGGCTGCGCGCCTCCCCCCTTCCCCTAGTCCTATTAGGACTAGGAGAGGTGGCCGGCCACCCTTCTCCTCTTTCCCCCTTTGGGGATTCCTAGTTGGAATAGGATTGGAGGGGAGTCCTACTCCCGGTAGGAGTAGGACTCCTCCTGCGCCACCTCCTCCTGGCCGGCGCCTCCTCCCCCCCTTGGCTCCTTTATATACGGAGGCAGGGGCACCTCTAAACACACAAGTTGACACAAGTTGATCCACGTGATCGATTCCTTAGCCGTGTGCGGTGCCCCCTGCCACCATATTCCTCGATAATACTGTAGCGGAGTTTAGGCGAAGCCCTGCTACTGTAGTTCATCAAGATCGTCACCACGC
>NW_021316496.1:0-2347 GCF_002162155.2 Triticum dicoccoides | reverse complement strand
TTTTTTTTCTCTCTCCCTCTTTCCAAAACAAACTAGATAAGATGTAGATTGGATCAAGCGAAGATGGGAACGATCTCAACTATGATTATGACAATGAACGGTGGGTAGCACGTGGAGAAAATTGATGGATGGGTGGTGGACAGCAGAAGGGATAACGATGCAGCGGCGACGTGACTAATGTGAATAGAACTCGAAACTCTAAACGACCTAGACACTAAGACCAGCAACTCGACACGATGATGCAACCGATAATTCAACTATGCAAGCAATGAAAAGAAAATTGCAAAGGCGCAGATTGGCTTGGACAAAGGATGAATAGATCTAACTCTTTTTTGTGGATTTTTCTTGGACAATAGGTAAGAAAATAAATTTAATCTAGGAAAACTGGAAATTCTCACCGAGCAACCTGAAAACTGATACCACTTGATAAAGGCGAGGGTCCCGATCTTTCGATGAGATGATAACTATCGATTTGGTGGAGACGACTTTGACGATCCGACTACAAACGTGCACGACGTTGCGCCTTAGCAATCGCTAAACCAATCTCCTGAGGTTACTGACGATGCTGGAAGCATGATCAGCCTGACCACGAAGGTCTATTCCTGTAAGCAATCGAAGAACGAGCAAGAATATGATAAAGCAATCTAAATATTGCGAATATATATGAAGTATTGTTAATGGTGGGGATCCGAAGCGCTCTTGGTCTGGTCGTTGGACACAAACGAAGTACACGAAGTTGCAATGGCTAACTTTTAACTAAACAAATCCCAAGGAAAAAGCTACTAGATGGATCTACTTATATAGGAGCAAGGGGTGGCGGCCAAGGAGGTGGGAGGACGTCCCAAGGCAGCCTAAAACTAACCCTAGGTCGTACAAGGCTCATGGGCCCAAGTGGAGGTGATGCAACACCTTTGGGCTTGTAGTTTGACTCGGATTCTGCTGCAATGTCATATTGTTTCGTCCGTAACTCAACGCTCTGGACGAATTTGAAGGTGAATCCAACTGGGATGGAAAGAGCACGAAATCTGGTTTCCAACAAAAGAAGAATCACCCAATTCGGAGTCCGTATGAAAAAGTTGTTGGCGTTTTGAGTCAGGTATGTCTGTGCAGTCCGAATCTAAATCCAGAACATGAGAGACTTGGACTCTATCTTCTCTTGGCCCAAAAGTGACGTGAGAGGACTTTTTGAACACAACCTAAACATCTCCTTTTCCCTTATCTTCATATGTGGATTGTACAAATGTCCCATACACCTGCAATTAGACAAAACACAAAAGTGTGTGAAGTATTTTTGTTCTGGATAACATAAATAGACTATTGAATAGTTTGCATTAGAAATCACCTGACAAATATGCATGTACGCAATATTTTTGGTCGTATCCATGGTAGTCATGTCCTCATCATTGTGGCAAAAGAATTTGAGCACCAAATGAAGTCTAATAATAAACCATCTACTGTTGTTTCTGAAATTAAATTGAAAAGTGCATGTTTACTTGCCACCAAATCTGATATTGATGAGCTAGATTTCAGCAAATCTGTTTGCTATGCCTTTGTGTGCAAAGAGGCATTATTTTCATTCGAGGACGTGCCTTCCTCTTTGCCCCCTGCTGTCACTAACATTTTGCAGGAGTTCGCTGACGTCTTTCCACAAGATGTGCCACCGGGATTACCACCTATTCGAGGGATTGAGCATCAAATTGACTTAATTCCCGGTGCTTCTCTACCCAACCGTGCACCATACCGTATAAATCCAGAGGAAACGAAGGAGATTATGTGTCAAGTACAAGAACTGCTCAACAAAGGTTATATACGCGAATCCCTTAGTCCTTGTGCTTTTCCTATCATTTTAGTGCCGAAAAAGGATGGTACGTCGCGTATGTGCGTTGATTGTAGAGGCATAAATAATATTACTATTCGTTATCGTCATCCTATTCCTAGGCTAGATGATATGCTTGATGAATTGAGTGGCTCTACAATATTCTCCAAAGTTGATTTGCGTAGTGGATACCATCAAATTCGAATGAAATTGGGAGATGAATGGAAAACAACATTTAAAACTAAGTTTGGATTATATGAGTGGTTAGTCATGCCTTTTGGGTTAACTAATGCACCTAGTTATTTCATGAGGTTAATGAACAGAGTTTTACGTGCTTTCATTGGACGATTTGTGGTAGTTTACTTTGATGACATATTGATTTATAGCAAATCTTTGGAGGAACATTTGGAACATTTACGTGCTGTTTTTATTGCTCTACGTGATGCACGTTTGTTTGCAAACCTTGGAAAGTGCACCTTTTGCACCGATCGGGTATCTTTTCTTGGCTATGTTGTTACTCCATAGGGAATT
>NW_021316495.1:0-1112 GCF_002162155.2 Triticum dicoccoides | reverse complement strand
TGATATGCCAATTGCTATTTACCCTTCATAAGGACCCTTTTCATCGAATCCGTTCCGACTAAAGTGGGAGAGACTGGCACCCGCTAGCCACCTTATGCACCAAGTGCATGTCAATCGGTGGAACCTGTCTCACGTAAGAGTACGTGTAAGGTCGGTCCGGGCCGCTTCATCCCACAATACCGTCGAAACAAGATTGGACTAGTAACGGTAAGCATATTGAACAACATCAACGCCCACAACTACTTTGTGTTCTACTCGTGCAAAGAATCTACGCAATAGACCTAGCTCATGATGCCACTGTTGGGGAACGTAGCAGAAATTCAAAATTTTCCTACGTGTCACCAAGATCTATCTATGGAGAGACCAGCAACGAGTAGAAAGAGAGTGCATCTACATACCCTTGTAGATCGCTAAGCGGAAGCGTTCAAGAGAACGAGGTTGAAGGAGTCGTACTCGTCGTGATTCAAATCATCGATGATCAAGTGCCGAACGCACGACACCTCCGCGTTCAACACACGTACAGCCCGGTGACGTCTCCCATGCCTTGATCCAGCAAGGAGAGAGGGAGAGGTTGAGGAAGACTCCATCCAACAGCAGCACAACGGCGTGGTGGTGATGGAGGAGCGTGGCAATCCAGCAGGGCTTCGCCAAGCACCACAGGAGAGGAGGACGACTTGGGAGAGGGGGAGGGCTGCGCCAGAACTTCGTGTTCAGCTCCCATGCATCTCCCCACTATATATAGGGGTGGAGGGGCTGGTTTCTTGCCCTCCAAGTCCATTGGGGCGTTGGCCAAGGTGGGAGGAAAGAAATCCCATCATTTCCTTCCTCACCGATTGTTATCCCCCCTTTTTAGGGATCTTGATCTTATCCCTTCGGGATATGATCTTATTCCTTCTAAGGGGGGATCTTGGTGCGCCTTGACCAGGGGTGTGGGGCCTTGCCCCCACTACCCACGTTCATGTGGGTCCCCCCATGCAGGTGGGCCCCACTCCGGAACCTTCTAGAACCTTCCCGGTACAATACCGAAAAATCCCGAACATTTTCCGGTGGCCAAAATAGGACTTCCCATATATAAATCTTTACCTCCGGACCATTCCGGAACTCCTCGTGAC
>NW_021316494.1:0-1393 GCF_002162155.2 Triticum dicoccoides | reverse complement strand
AAGGTGAGCTGACGATATGTGTTGGAAGTTTTTCCAAGCTTGATATGATCAAGCATCGCACGCTCTCTCTACCAAAGAGATTGGTGTTAAACCTAAATAATTGTTATTTGGTGTTTGCGTTGAGCATAGACATGATTGGATTACGTCTATCGCAATACGGTTATTCATTTAAGGAGAATAATGGTTACTCTGTTTATTTGAATAATACCTTCAATGGTCTTACACCTAAAATGAATGGTTTATTAAATCTCGATCGTAGTGATACACATGTTCATGCCAAAAGATAGTAATGATAGTACCACCTACTTGTGGCACTGCCACGTAAGTCATATCGGTATAAAACGCATGAAGAAGCTCCATATTGATGGATCTTTGGGCTCACTCGTTTTTGAAAAGTTTGAGACATGCGAACCATGTCTATTGGTGTATATGCATGAAGAAACTCCATGCAAATGGACCGTTTTGACTCGCTTGATTTTGAATCACTTGGGACATGCAAATCATACCACATGGGCAAGATGACTGAAAAGCCTCGTTTTCAGTAAGATGGAACAAGATAGCAACTTGTTGGAAGTAACACATTTTGATGTGTGCAGTCCAATGAGTGCTGAGGCATGCAGTGAATATCGTTATGTTCTTACTTCACAGATGATTCGAGTAGATGTTGAGTATATTTACTTGATGAATCACGAGTCTGAATTATTGAAAGGTTCAAATAATTTCAGTGTGAAGTTGAAAGATCGTCGTGACAAGAGGATAAAAGATCTATGATATAATCATAGAGATGAATATCTGAATCACGAGTTTGGCACAGAATTAAGACATTGTGGAAATTGTTTCACAACTGATACAGCCTGGAACACCATAGTGTGATGGTGTGTCCAAACGTCATAGTTGCACCCTATTGGATATGGTGCGTACCATGATGTCTCTTATCGAATTACCACTATCGTTCATGGGTTAGGCATTAGAGACAACCACATTCACTTTAAATAGGGCACCACGTAATTCCGATGAGATGACACCGTATGAATTATGGTTTAGAGAAACCTAAGTTGTCGTTTCTTAAAGGTTTGGGGCTGCGACGCTTATGTGAAAAAGTTTCAGGATTAAGCTCGAACCCAAAGCGGATAAAATGCATCTTCATAGGACACCCAAAACAGTTGGGTATACCTCCTAATTCAGATCCGAAAGCAATATGAATTGTTTTTCTTTAATTGGGTCCTTTCTCGAGGAAAAGTTTCTCTCGAAAGAATTGAGTGGGAGGATGGTGGAGACTTGATGAGGTTATTGAACCGTCACTTCAACAAGTGTGTAGCAGGGCACAGGAAGTTGTTCCTGTGGCACGTACACCAACTGAAGTGGAAGCTTATGATAGTGATCATGAAACTTC
>NW_021316493.1:0-1345 GCF_002162155.2 Triticum dicoccoides | reverse complement strand
CTTACAAAATTTCAAGAAGTGTTCTCCCCTAACTGTGCACCGTTGCTACAGTTCGTCGCTTCTAAGCACCACGTGATGATCGGGTGTGATGGATTCTTACGTTCACATACAACGGGTGTAAGACAGTTTTACACAGCGAAAACACTTAGGGTTAACTTGACGAGCCTAGCATGTGCAGACATGGCCTCGGAACACGGAGACCGAAAGGTCGAGCATGAGTCGTATAGTAGATACGATCAACATGAAGATGTTCACCGACGTTAACTAGTCCGTCTCACGTGATGATCGGACACGGCCTAGTTGACTCGGATCATGTAATCACTTAGATGACTAGAGGGATGTCTATCTGAGTGGGAGTTCATAAGATGAACTTAATTATCTTGAACATAGTCAAAAGACCTTTTGCAAATTATGTCGTAGCTCGCGTTATAGTTCTACTGTTTAGATATGTTCCTAGAGAAAATTATAGTTGAAAGTTGATAGTAGCGATTATGCGATCAGTAGAAAGCTTATGTCCTTAATGCACCGCTCAGTGTGCTGAACCCCAAACGTCGTTTGTGGATGTTGCGAACATCGGACATACACGTTTTGATAACTACGTGATAGTTCAGTTAAACGGTTTAGAGTTGAGGCACTAAAGACGTTTTCGAAACGTCGCGGAACATATGAGATGTTTCGAGGGCTGAAATTGGGATTTCAGGCTCGTGCCCATGTCAAGAGGTATAAGACCTCCGACGATTTTCTTAGCCTGCAAACTAAGGGAGAAAAGCTCAATCGTTGAGCTTGTGCTCAGATTGTCTGAGTACAACAATCACTTGAATCGAGTGGGAGTTGATCTTCCAGATGAGATAGTGATGTTTCTCCAAAGTCATTGTCGCCAAGCTGCTAGAGCTTCGTGATGAACTATAACATATCAGGGATAGATATGATGATCCTTGAGGTATTCGCGATGTTTGACACCGCGAAAGTAGAAATCAAGAAGGAGCATCAATTGTTGATGGTTGGTGAAACCACTAGTTTCAAGAAGGGCAAGGGCAAGAAGGGATACTTCATGAAACGGCAAATCGGCTGCTGCACTAGTGAAGAAACCCAAGGTTGAACCCAAACCCGAGACTAAGTGCTTCTGTAATAAGGGGAACAGCTACTGGAGCAGCATTACCCTAGATACTTGGTAGATGAGAAGGCTGGCAAGGTCGATAGAAGTATATTGGATATACATTATGTTAATGTGTACTTTACTAGTACTCCTAGTAGCACCAGGGTATTAAGATACCGGTTCAGTTGCTAAGTGTTAGTAACTCGAAATAAAAAGCTACGAAATAAAAGGAGACTAGCTAAAGGTGAG
>NW_021316492.1:0-861 GCF_002162155.2 Triticum dicoccoides | reverse complement strand
AACATGACAGATGGATATATTAGTGGCAAAGGTAGAACTAGCTAGCTAATCATAGTAAGGAATCATATATATTAATTAGTGGCCTCGACGCTGCTTCTCTAGGGTTTGGGGTGGCCTCGACAACGCTTCAAGGGTTTGGGGTGGCCTCAAGAGAGTTTGTCGGGTAGGGGCGCGGCGGGAGGGGGTAGGAGAACGACATCGTTTTTTCTAGGGTTTGGGTGTCCTCGAGAGTTTTGGTCGAGCGAGAGGGTCGGGGAGTGCTCCCGCGGTATAACTTATCACAGTCGAGAGGGGGTATATATATCGACCGCCCCTCATGTCGAAGTTATCCGAGGGGTATATCGACCCCCCCTCGTGTTGAAGTTATCGGGAGGGGTATATCGACGACGACAGAAGAAAGGAATAGAGGAGAAGATCGAAGAAAAAAAAGAAGAAAAAAAAGAGGAGAAGAAGAAAGGAATAGAAGAGAAGATCGAAGAAAACAAGAAGAAAAAAAAGAGGAGAAGAAGAAAGGAATAGAGGAGAAGAAGAAAAAAAATAGAAATTCTATTTTTTTCTTCTTCTCCTCTATTCCTTTCTTCTTCTCCTCTTCTTTTTCTTCTTTTTTCCTCTTCTTATTTATTTCTCCTCTTCTTCCTCTCCTCTTCTTCTTTCTTCCCCTTGTTATTTTCTTCTTTCCTATCCTTCTTTTTCTTCTAAATTTTAGCATATTCTAAATTTTCTTCTAACTTTCTATATATGAACAAAAAACTTTCTATGAACAAAAAACTTTATATATATATATATGAACAAAATTTCTATGAACAAAAAAAATTAAACTAACCACATATGAACATTATACATTATACATTATATATATAT
>NW_021316491.1:0-8087 GCF_002162155.2 Triticum dicoccoides | reverse complement strand
TATATATATATATAACAATATATATACAAAGCAAATAATTACTGCATTAATTCCAGATGCCCAAAATAAATACTTATGAGCTCTTAAAAATATTGGTTTGATCTTTATCTCTGTCCAATATTTTCAGAGAGCAACATGAGCATTTTCTTGGACCTTTTTGGAGCACTTTTTATTTGGCTCATTTCCAGAGATGATTTTGAGGGTTTCACAAATCCTCATTTCAAACTTAAATGAAATTTAAACATGATGCACACATGACTAGCTAGTCTAGGTCATACCAGAACTAGGGATGTGACAAACGAGGGCTGATGCGGGAGTGCCGCCGGATTGCCCTTTGGCAGAGGATTCAGATGATGTGTCCGTCACAAACTCGGAAGTGGAGAGCGTCATGAACCACCGGTGCTGGAGGGCCGCTCTTTGCGACCCCAGCTTTACCAAAGAGGCATTCAATGCCTTCAACTCGGCTGATGCATACATCCGAGCTGCTCAAGACGGGCTTGCCAGAGCCACAGACCAACATTTGAAAGATATGCGGGTGAGCTCCCATTGTATAAACCTGATAATTATATACCAGTAGCCCCCAAGACTTGAAGCAGTTGATTCAGCTGATTTAAGGATCATTGCAAAACCAGGTGTGCTTACGGAGAAGAAGAACCTGTTGTCCCAAGAGCTAGAAAAGTGTCGAACCCAGCTAGCTTCTGCGACAACTAAACTGGAGAAATCTAAGAAGGCATCGTCTGGTAATGTGTCCCCTCCATTGAGAAAAACAGAATTATATACCAGCAATGCTAACACAGTCGCATATCTTATGGCAGGATCATCAGATCATCCAGGAGAGGCACTGGAAGTCGCACAAGCGGGTGAACAAGAAGCCAAAAGGCAACGAGCCGCGGGCGAACGTATACTGACAAAGGTTAGGGAGGAGAAAAACAAACTCCAGGATTCCAACACCCAGCTAGGCGAAGAACTAAAAGATGTGCGGGCCCAGCTGGCGGACTCCGTGAAATAAAATAAGAGGCTACGATGCGGCATATTTAGTATGTATTCAAACTTACCTCCGTGTAATTCGGCGAGGAAAGGAACTGACAGAGTTATGTCTGTAGGTATGCTGACTGGACATCCCGAAGAGGAGATGTCCAGATCTTCGGGTGATCTGCTACAAGAGCTGCCGCAAATGCACGAGCGAGCTCGGCAGGCGATGCGAAGTGTTGCCAAGGCCTTATGGCCATCCGCCTCCCCTCTAGGAAGTATGGAGGAGCTTGTACAACTATTTAAGGGAGCGCAGCAACGTTTCTGATTATGGAAGATATCGGCCTACCGGGAAGGTGCGCGAGAGGCCTGGGCCATGGTGAAAACACGGTATACCAAGCTTGATCCGAATCATATGTCCTGGGTTGGACTTTAGGGTCAAATGGAAAAGAAATTCCCATTAGTTTGGTATATGACCAGGTAAAAGTAGCCGCGAAATATTCTCAACAGGATTGTAAGCTAGACAACCTATTGGATGGCATAGAAGAGGAAATTTTTGAGTCCAAGTGACTATGTACTTTCCTTGACATATTTGTCCCTAGCCGGATTGTAAAACAATTGTCATGGCAGACCTTTTCACTTCGATCTCTAGACCCGAAGGTGCGGATTGTTTCCGAATACCTGAGCAGCAAAATAAACTGGGGTATGTGTGGAAACCAGGCGTAGGGGTCATAGTTGCTTGAACAGACTAGTTGTATCGGCTAGCTATTTTATATTACATTGTGATTGTAAGAAACATCTTCCATGGGTGAGCATGCATTAACGTGCATGCCTTAACTGTGATTGAAAAATCGCAGTATAAGTAACATATGGGGGTTCATAGTGTAATGAGTAAAAAACATCTTTAGTCCGCCGACCGAATATTCCCTTAAGAACGCTAGCTTTCGGCTTCACCCAGTCTTAGGTACACATCCGGATGAGCCGGCTGTAACAATCGCAGAGGTGCTCCCTTTATGCCCTAGCCAAACTAATGGGAACGTATGGCATAAGCACAGGAGCCAGGCAACCCAGCTTGGCCAAAACTTAAGTCATATCGATGCATATAATGGCGAAGAAAAGGTACATACAAGGAAAATACACATATGTGGTGAGCTTAATGCTCGGAAAATAATAATAATAAGCTTATGTACAAGAAGCCCCCAGGTATAATGGACGTACATATTGGAGGATGTGTTCATCGTAGGTGCACGTTTTAGCCGCACGAAAGCTTTAAGGCTAAAAAAAGAAAAAGCAAAAAGAGAGGGAAAAAATAATGGAAACAAAAGGGAGAAGGAGACGAACAAAGAGTTCGGCGCTAGGCATACAATCTTCGGAGTTTGACCGCATTCCATGGGTTCGGCTCTAGGCGATTGTGTGATGCATCACGCAGGCGGTACGCTCCTCCAGTGAGAAATTCGTCAATGATGAAGGGACCCTCCCACTTGGGCTTGAGTTTGTCCTTTTTCTTCTCCGGCAAGCGTAGAACGAGTTCGCCAACATTATAAGTCTTGGCCCGCACTTCTCTGCTTTGATATCTGCGGGCCTGTTGTTGATAAAATGCGGAACAGGATTTTGCAGCGTCGCGCTCCTCCTCCAGGGCATCAAATTTGTCCTGCCGATCAAGCTTGGCCTCTCTCTCTTCATACATGCGCACTCGAGGTGAGTCATGAATAATGTCGTAGGGTAACACAGCCTCTGCGCCGTACACCATGAAGAATGGTGTGTTGGAAATATGCCCTGGAGGCAATAATAAAAGGATTATTATTATATTTCCTTGTTCATGATAATTGTCTTTTATTAATGCTATAATTGTATTATCCGGAAATCGTAATACACGTGTAAATACATAGACCACAACATGTCCCTAGTGAGCCTCTAGTTGACTAGCTCGTTGATCAATAGATAGTCATGGTTTCCTGACTATGGACATTGGATGTCATTGATAACGAGATCACATCATTAGGAGAATGATGTGATGGACAAGACCCAATCCTAAGCATAGCACAAGATCGTGTAGTTCGTTTGCTAGAGCTTTTCCAATGTCAAGTATCTTTTCCTTAGACCATGAGATCGTGTAACTCCCGGATACCGTAGAAGTGCTTTGGGTGTACCAAACGTCACAACGTAACTGGGTGACTATAAAGGTATACTACGGGTATCTTCGAAAGTGTCTGTTGGTTTGACACGGATCGAGACTGGGATTTGTCACTCTGTATGACGGAGAGGTATCTCTGGGCCCACTCGGTAATGCATCATCATAATGCGCTCAAAGTGACCAAGTGTCTGGTCACGGGATCATGCATTACGGTACGAGTAAAGTGACTTACCGGTAACGAGATTGAACGAGGTATTGGGATACCGACGATCAAATCTCGGGTAAGTAACATACCGATTGACAAAGGGAATTGTATACGGGGTTGCTTGAATCCTCGACATCGTGGTTCATCCAATGAGATCATCGAGGAGCATGTGGGAGCCAACATGGGTATCCAGATCCCGCTGTTGGTTATTGGCCGGAGAGCCGCCTCGGTCATGTCTACGTGTCTCCCGAACCCGTAGGGTCTACACACTTAAGGTTCGGTGACGCTAGGGTTGTAGAGATATTAGTATGCAGCAAACCGAAAGTTGTTTGGAGTCTCGGATGAGATCCCGGACGTCACGAGGAGTTCCGGAATGGTCCGGAGGTAAAGAATTATATATGGGAAGTCGAGTTTCGGCCATCGGGAAAGTTTCGGGGGTCACCGGTATTGTACCGGGACCACCGGAAGGGTCCCGGGGGTCCACCAGGTGGCGCCACCTATCCCGGAGGGCCCCATGGGCTGAAGTGGGGAGGGGAACCAGCCCCTGGTGGGCTGGTGCGCCCCCCTTGGGCCCCCTGCGCCTAGGGTTGGAAACCCTAGGGTGGGGGGGCGCCTCCACTTGCCTTGGGGGGCAAGGCACCCCCTTGGCCGCCGCCCCCCTAGGAGATCCCATCTCCTAGGGCCGGCGCCCCCCCCCCCTTGGGGACCCTATATATAGAAGGGGGAGGGAGGGCAGCCGGACCCTTGCACTTGGCGCCTCCCTTCCCCCTTGCTACACCTCTCCCTCTCGCAGACGCTTGGTGAAGCCCTGCCGGGATCCCTGCTGCATCCACCACCACGCCATCGTGCTGCTGGATCTTCATCAACCTCTCCTTCCCCCTTGCTGGATCAATAAGGAGGAGACGTCATGCTGACCGTACGTGTGTTGAACGCGGAGGTGCCGTCCGTTCGGCACTAGGATCTCCGGTGATTTGGATCACGACAAGTACGACTCCCTCAACCCCGTTCTCTTGAACGCTTAAGCTCGATCTACAAGGGTATGTAGATGCACTCCTCTCTCTCGTTGCTAGATGAACTCATAGATTGATCTTGGTGAAACCGCAGAATTTTTTTTATTTTCTGCAACGTTCCCCAATAGTGGCATCATGAGCTAGGTCTATGCGTAGTTCTCTTTGCACGAGTAGAACATGTTGTTAGACAACGGTGAACCTTCGAACTATGAAGAAGCGATGACGGGCCCAGATTCCAACAAATGGCTTGAAGCCATGCAATCCGAGATAGGATCCATGTATGAAAACAAAGTATGGACTGTGACAGACTTGCCCGATGATCGGCGAGCGATAGAAAACAAATGGATCTTTAAGAAGAAGATGGACGCGGATGGTAATGTTACCATCTATAGAGCTCGACTTGTCGCTAAGGGTTATCGACAAGTTCAAGGGGTTGACTACAATGAGACATTCTCTCCCGTAGTGAAGCTAAAGTCTGTCCGAATCATGTTAGCAATTGCCGCATACTATGATTATGAGATATGGCAGATGGACGTCAAAACGGCATTCCTTAACGGCCATCTTAAGGAAGATTTGTATATGATGCAGCCAGAAGGTTTTGTCGACCCTGAGAATGCTAACAAGGTATGCAAGCTCCAGCGATCCATTTATGGGCTGCTGCAAGCATCTCGGAGTTGGAACATTCGCTTTGATGAGATGATCAAAGCGTTTGGGTTTATGCAGACTTATGGAGAAGCCTGCGTTTACAAGAAAGTGAGTGGGAGCTCTATAGCATTTCTCATACTATATGTAGATGACATACTTTTGATGGGAAATGATATAGAACTTTTGGACAGCATTAAGGCCTACTTGAATAAGTGTTTTTCAATGAAGGACCTTGGAGAAGCTTCTTACATATTAGGCATCAAGATCTATAGGGATAGATCAAGACGCCTCATAGGTCTTTCACAAAGCACATACCTTGATAAGATATTGAAGAAGTTCAATATGGATCAGTCCAAGAAAGGGTTCTTGCCTGTATTGCAAGGTGTGAGATTGAGCTCGGCTCAATGCCCGACCACGGCAGAAGATATAGAAGAGATGAGTGTCATCCCCTATGCCTCAGCCATAGGATCTATTATGTATGCCATGCTGTGTACCAGACCTGATGTAAACCTTGCCGTAAGTTTGGTAGGAAGGTACCAAAGTAATCCCGGCAAGGAACACTGGACAGCGGTCAAGAATATCCTGAAGTACCTGAAAATGACAAAGGACATGTTTCTTGTTTATGGAGGTGACGAAGAGCTCGTCGTAAAGGGTTATGTTGATGCTAGCTTCGACACAAACCTGGATGACTCTAAGTCACAAACCGGATACGTGTATATGTTGAATCATGGAGCAGTAAGCTGGTGTAGTTGCAAGCAGAGCGTCATGGTGGGATCTACATGTGAAGCGGAGTATATGGCAGCCTCGGAGCCAGCGCATGAAGCAATATGGATGAAGGAGTTCATCACCGACCTAGGAGTCATACCCAATGCGTCGGGGCCGATCACTCTCTTCTGTGACAACACTGGAGCTATTGCCCTTGCCAAGGAGCCCAGGTTTCACAAGAAGACCAGGCACATCAAGCGTCGTTTCAACTCCATCCGTGAAAATGTTCAAGATGCAGACATAGATATTTGCAAAGTACATACGGATCTGAATGTCGCAGATCCGTTAAATAAACCTCTTCCGCGAGCAAAACATGATCAACACCAGAACTCTATGGGTGTTCGATTCATCACAATGTAACTAGATTATTGACTCTAGTGCAAGTGGGAGACTGTTGGAAATATGCCCTAGAGGCAATAATAAAAGGATTATTATTATATTTCCTTGTTCATGATAATTGTCTTTTATTCATGCTATAATTGTATTATCCGGAAATCGTAATACACGTGTGAATACATAGACCACAACATGTCCCTAGTGAGCCTCTAGTTGACTAGCTCATTGATCAAGTGAAAGGCCAAGTGATAGGGATTGTTTGTAGAGCGGTGGGTGGCATATGGCTTTGGTTGCCGAAAAGCTGGCATCCGACGCAACATTGGACAAGGTCCTGCGCATCTGCTTGGGCCGTCGTCCAATAGAAACCTGTACGGAAAGCCTTTCTTACCAGGTCCCGAGCCGTAGCGTGGTGACCATCGAGACCGGCATGAATTTCATCCAACAGATGCTGCCCCTCTTCCTCGGAGATACATCTTTAAAGTATTCCGGTAGCGCTTTTCTTGTAGAGTTCTCCGTCATGAACCTTGTAGGCTTTTGAGCGTCGGACAATTCGGCGCACCTCATTCTGATCCTTAGGGAGTTCTCGCCTATTAAGGTAGGCCAAGAAGGGTTCGGTCCATGGGGCAATGACTGCCATGATAAGATGGGACGACGGTGTTATTTCGGTGGCTGAGCCCCCGATGATATCAGTGTGTTTGGAATCTGGGGTTATAGTCGGATCCGGACTGGTGTTGCCGCTCTCCCCTTGCCACACCACGGATGGCTTGAAGAGCCTTTCCATAAACATGTTAGGTAGGATGGGGCCGCGCTTGGCGCCGATGCGAGCATGGACATCTGCCGCTTTATAACTTTCTCGAGCCACATGATGAAACTCGAGCCCCTCGAACTGAGCCAACATTTTGAGGACGGCATTACGGTAAGACGCCATCTTCGGATCTTTGGCATCGAAATCTCCATTTATTTGAGACATTGCAAGGTTTGAATCCCCGCACACTTCCAGGCATTGTATGCCCATGGAGACAGCCATACGAAGAGCATGCAATAAGGCCTCGTATTCGGCTGCACTGTTGGAGTCGGTGTATAATATTTGGAGTAAGTACTGAACTGTATCTCCAATGGGGGATGTTAGGACAACGCCCACTCCTAAGCCCGCCAGCATTTTGGAGCCGTTGAAGTGCATGACCCAGTTGGAATATGTGTCGTACCCTTTAGGGAGTTCAGCCTCTGTCCATTCGGCGACGAAGTCGGCCAGTACTTGGGATTTAATGGCCTGGCGCGGTTCGTATGTTATGTCGAATGGGAGGAGATCAATGGCCCACTTGGCAATCCGGCCCGTGGCCTCGTGATTGTTTATTATGTCATTGAGTGGTACTTCGGAGGCCACCGTGATTGAGCACTCTTGAAAGTAGTGTCGTAGCTTCCGGGATGCCATGAAGACCGCGTATGCAATTTTTTGGTAATGAGGGTACCGGGATTTGCATGTTGTGAGGATAGTGGATACGTAGTATATCGGCTTCTGAAGCAGGAATTTGTGTCCGTCCTGTTCTCGTTCAACGACGAGCACCGCACTCACGACTTGGTGTGTTGCCAATATGTATAATAACATGGGTTCACCGACGTTTGGTGCGGCCAGGATTGGTTTGCTCGCTAAAAGAGCCTTTATTTCTCAGTCCGGCCGTTGCCATGTCCATCCACTCGAAGTGATCGGTGCATCGGAGAAGGCGATAAAGTGGCAATGCTTTTTCTCTTAGTTTGGAGATAAAGCGGCTTAAAGCTGCCACACATCCGGCTAGTTTTTGGACTTGTTTAAGGTCTGTTGGCGTAGCCAACTGTGAAAAAGCTTTGATTTTAGCTGGGTTCACCTCAATTCCTTTATTGGAAACGATGAAGCCCAACAGTTTTCCAGCGGGAACGCCGAGAACACACTTTTCCGGATTGAGCTTAATGTCATATGTACGGAGGTTGTCAAATGTGAGACGCAGATCATCTATTACTGACTCGATGTGCCTACTTTTGATGACGA
>NW_021316490.1:0-1505 GCF_002162155.2 Triticum dicoccoides | reverse complement strand
TCGTCATCAAAAGTAGGCACATCGAGTCAGTAATAGATGATCTGCGTCTCACATTTGACAACCTCCGTACATATGACATTAAGCTCAATCCGGAAAAGTGTGTTCTCGGCGTTCCCGCTGGAAAACTGTTGGGCTTCATCGTTTCCAATAAAGGAATTGAGGTGAACCCAGCTAAAATCAAAGCTTTTTCACAGTTGGCTACGCCAACAGACCTTAAACAAGTCCAAAAACTAGCCGGATGTGTGGCAGCTTTAAGCCGCTTTATCTCCAAACTAAGAGAAAAAGCATTGCCACTTTATCGCCTTCTCCGATGCACCGATCACTTCGAGTGGATGGACATGGCAACGGCCGGACTGAGAAATAAAGGCTCTTTTAGCGAGCAAACCAATCCTGGCCGCACCAAACGTCGGTGAACCCATGTTATTATACATATTGGCAACACACCAAGTCGTGAGTGCGGTGCTCGTCGTTGAACGAGAACAGGACGGACACAAATTCCTGCTTCAGAAGCCGATATACTACGTATCCACTATCCTCACAACATGCAAATCCCGGTACCCTCATTACCAAAAAATTGCATACGCGGTCTTCATGGCATCCCGGAAGCTACGACACTACTTTCAAGAGTGCTCAATCACGGTGGCCTCCGAAGTACCACTCAATGACATAATAAACAATCACGAGGCCACGGGCCGGATTGCCAAGTGGGCCATTGATCTCCTCCCATTCGACATAACATACGAACCGCGCCAGGCCATTAAATCCCAAGTACTGGCCGACTTCGTCGCCGAATGGACAGAGGCTGAACTCCCTAAAGGGTACGACACATATTCCAACTGGGTCATGCACTTCAACGGCTCCAAAATGCTGGCGGGCTTAGGAGTGGGCATTGTCCTAACATCCCCCATTGGAGATACAGTTCAGTACTTACTCCAAATATTATACACTGACTCCAACAGTGCAGCCGAATACGAGGCCTTATTGCATGCTCTTCGTATGGCTGTCTCCATGGGCATACAATGCCTGGAAGTGTGCGGGGATTCAAACCTTGCAATGTCTCAAATAAATGGAGATTTCGATGCCAAAGATCCGAAGATGGCGTCTTACCGTAATGCCGTCCTCAAAATGTTGGCTCAGTTCGAGGGGCTCGAGTTTCATCATGTGGCTCGAGAAAGTTATAAAGCGGCAGATGTCCATGCTCGCATCGGCGCCAAGCGCGGCCCCATCCTACCTAACATGTTTATGGAAAGGCTCTTCAAGCCATCCGTGGTGTGGCAAGGGGAGAGCGGCAACACCAGTCCGGATCCGACTATAACCCCAGATTCCAAACACACTGATATCATCGGGGGCTCAGCCACCGAAATAACACCGTCGTCCCATCTTATCATGGCAGTCATTGCCCCATGGACCGAACCCTTCTTGGCCTACCTTAATAGGCGAGAACTCCCTAAGGATCAGAATGAGGTGCGCCGAATTGTCCGACGCTCAAAAGCCTACAAGGTTCA
>NW_021316489.1:0-1978 GCF_002162155.2 Triticum dicoccoides | reverse complement strand
TAAAGTAGTAGTAGCGCGTGCCTTTCACCCGCGCTACTGTTAAGCCTCCGTCTATAAGGTTTTTCCTAGTATTGTCGGCTGATGAACCGCTCAGGATCGAGAAGGCCAATAACTTGTCCATGAAAGATTAGAGACGGATGATTGATTCCCGCAGCAGCTTCGGTGGCCCAAGCTTTCTTGCAGGCTGTGACCTTGATTGTTTCTCGGTGGATTGACAATGGCTTTGCTTGGTTTCTTGGATGATTGAGGAAAAACTTATTGCTGTGAGCTTGGTTGCCTATGCTGCTTTATGGTGTATTTGGTACGTTAGGAATGATATATTTTTGGGGGATCTACCGTGGACAAGTCTGACGAAGGGGCGGAAAGAGGTCTATCTGTACAAGTGCCTTGGATACTACTCCCTCCGTCCCATAATATAAGAACGTTTTTGGCACTAGTGTTGTGCCAAAAAAGTTCTTATATTATGGGACGGAGGGAGTAGAATATATTTACATATCTCAAACGTACCCATCATGATTATTCATCTCGTTGTTGTAGAGACATTGTTTGATTAATGGACCAACTCAGTTCAAATGAAGCGAACTATAAGCAGACAATGTCATTTTTCTTCTGCATAAAAAATGGATGATATCACCTTTTTTAGCTTCGCAACAAAATATCTGTCATTGAAATTGTGGGATTGCCTATTCATGTACAAAGTTGAAACATGTTGTAGCGAGACGTAATATGAATCGGTATATCTAAATATATGTTGTCCGCAGATAAAAGAAACAAGACGTGAATGGTGTAAAGTCAAATATTCAAGCGGCGGGTAGTTGGAAATGTATACGTAAAACTCACAGATGCATTAAACCAATAAAAGCCACACCATAGAAAAGAGTAAGCAAATAAATAAATACTATACCAACATTCGGTAGTAGGAATATTGTTTTATCTCACTAGTAGAAAAAGGGTTTTTAGTCCCGGATCAGAAGGGCGTTTAGTTCCGGTTCTGGAACCTTTAGTCCCGGTCCTGGCACGAACAGGAACTAATGGCCCTCCACGTGGCAGCTGCCTGTAGGTCCACCTTTACTCCCGGTTGGTAACACCAACCGGTACTAAAGGAAATTTTATGATTTTTTTTTAAAAAATTGTTTTTTTTTCAAATTTTTGAATTATATTAACCTCTCATGTCTAATCATCCCTCATCACTGCTCAATTTAACCTCTAATCACCCCTCATCATCTAACTTTCCGGACGGTTACCCATCCTCTCACTACTCCAGCCTGAGCACGCTTAACTTTCGGGTTCTATTCTCTCTCGTTTCCAAGTCTGCACTTGTTGTTTTCCTGACAATAATAAGATGTCAATCCTATTAACCTCGGGAACTTAGCTTGAGCATGAAGTCACACATTTCACTGTTTGAGTTTGAAACTATTGTTCTAAAAAAAATAATTATTTAGTAACACTAATATTTCTTGATAAGTAGTTTGACCACAGTTTGACCATAGTTTGACCAGATTTGACCAAATTCAAAAAAACTGAAATAATTATTTAGTAACACTAATATTCTTGAATAATTATTTAGTAACACTAATACTTCTTGAATAATTATTTAGTAACACTAATACTTCTTGAATAAGTCGTTTGACCAGATTTAACAAAAAAATCAAAAAAAAACTGAAATTTGCGCATAACTTTTTTTCCTTTTAGAATTTGAGGATACTAAAAATTTGCAAACAGGCCGTAGGCGGTCAAAATCGGATGTGGATTTTCGTGCTGAACATTTTGATATATTATACATTTCTTTTTGACATCGTATGCAAAAGTTATAGCCGTTTTACATTTTCCGTACACTTTTTGCAAAACATGTCCAAATTTAAGTTTTTAAATTTTCCTAACTAGTACGTGTAGTAACATAACTACATCTGGAAGGATTTTAATTTTTGAAGTTTTCATCATTTTCTTTTGCTTTTTACAAAACTGAAGAGGCGATCCA
>NW_021316488.1:0-1021 GCF_002162155.2 Triticum dicoccoides | reverse complement strand
GTTCGCCATAGCTGCAACTTCGCGTACTTCGTTTGTGTTCAACGACCAGACAAAGGCGTCACAGAACCCCACCTTGATCAATAAAGCTTTCATCTTATATTCGCAATATCCAGATTGCAATCTTAGTTTCTTGCTTGTTCTTCGTTTGCTCGCAGGAAACAGACCCTCGTGGTCAGGTTGATCGTGCTCCGGCGTGGTCAATAACCTCTCGGAGTTGGTTTAGCGATTGCTAAGGCGCGACGTCCTCGCACGTTCGTAGTCGGATCGTCAAAGTCGACTTCCACCAAAGCGAAATCCACCATCTCATCGAAAGACGGGACACCTTAGCCTCTATCAAGTGGTATCAGATTTCCAGGTTGCTCGGTGAGATTTTACAGTTTTTCGTAGTTTAGATCGAGTCTGTTCTTCATACCTATAGTCCACGAAAAAGCCACAAAAAAAATTTAGGGTTAGTTCATCATATCCGAACCAATCTGAGCCTTGCATAATCTTTTTAGGGTTTTGCTTTGTTGAATTTTCGGTTGCATCGTCGTGTCTAGTTGCTGGTCTTAGAGTCTAGTCTTGTAGAGTTTCGAGTTCTGGTCATAAGTTGTCACGCCGCCGCCGCACCATCATCATCGCCCCTGCCATCTACCACCACCGCACCGAATCCGTATCCATATACCACCACCAATCCGTGTCCATATACCACCACCGATCCATATCCATATACTACCACCGCTACCACCACCGCTGCCATATACCACCACCATATATCCACCACCAATCCGAGTTCTTTGCTTATTAGGTTTGTTTTCGGGATCCATCTAGATTCCGATTTGTGTTTCCTTGCCGGATTAGGTTTCGGAAAAAAAAAAGAGTCGGGTAGCCACGCTCCGTTTAGGCCCAAAATTTTTCGAAAACGCATTTTTCGAAAAAATTTCTGGCTATCCTATTTTTAGGTGTTTCTGAGTGTTTTGAGACAGGTGCCATTATAGGAAGTTTTTTTTGACCCGTTTCCAGTTTTTGGGTCCAGGCAGTC
>NW_021316487.1:0-2941 GCF_002162155.2 Triticum dicoccoides | reverse complement strand
AAGAATCTATAGCCTATGCTACGAAAAGCATATCCCAGGAAAACACAATCCACAGTTTTTGGTCCCAGCTTCCGCTTCTTTGGGATTGGCACATTGACTTTCGCCAAACAACCCTAGGTTCGCAGATAAGAGAGCTTTAACCTTTTCTTCTCCCATTCCTCGAATGGAGTTATCTCTTTGTTCTTTGTGGGAACTCGGTTTAGGACATGACACGCTGTCAATATCGCCTCCCCCCACCATGCCTTGGAGAGACCCGATGTGTCTAACATGGCGTTAACCAAATCAGTTAGAGTACGGTTCTTTCTTTCGGCCACCCCATTTGACTGAGGTGAGTAGGGAGGCGTCCTCTCATGGATTATACCATGTTCCGCACAAAAAGCATCAAATTCATTGGAAAAATACTCTCCACCATGGTCGGACCTAAGCCTCTTGATTTTTCGATCAAGTTGGTTTTCCACTTCAGCTTTATAGATCTTGAAAAAGTTCAAAGCCACATCCTTAGATTTCAGAAGATACACACAACACTATCTAGTGGAGTCGTCAATTAACGTCATGAAATATTTCTTTCCACCTTTTGTCAAAACACCATTCATTTCACATAGATCTGAATGTATAAGTTCTAGTGGTGCAAGATTTCTCATCTCCGCAGTCACGTGAGACTTACGAGGTTGCTTAGCTTGCACACACACTTGACACGTAGATCCCTTGACAGTGGTGAAACTAGGGATTAAGTTCAACTTCGCTAGTCGCGACATGTAACCAAAGTTAACATGACAAAGACGTGAATGCCACACATTTGATTCACTATTGTTGCAAATATGATTAACAACTTTATTGCAAACGTCTGATAAGGATAAATGAAACAGGCCTCCTGACTCATAGCCTTTACCAACAAAGGTTCCATACTTGGATATTACAAATTTATTCGACTCAAAGACAAGCTTATAGCCATCTCTACACATAAGAGATCCGCTAACAAGATTTTTATTGACGGAGGGGACATAATGCACGTTCTTCAGCCGCACGATCTTCCCCGAAGTAAACTTCAGATCGACCGTGCCAACACCAAGAACAGAAGCACTTGAACCGTTGCCCATCAGCACGGTTGAAGTCCCTGCGGTCTGATAAGACGAAAACATGGAAATATCACCACATACATGCACATTAGCACCCGTGTCAATCAACCAGTCAGGAGAATGACATACTGAAAGAATAGTGGGAAATATACCATACCCAGCATCCTTCATGTCAGTGTCTCCAATGACAACATTAGCGGTCTTGCCGCCTTTCCCAGGATGACGCTTGTCATAGCGATTAGGGCAAGTAGGAGCCCAATGATCAGGATCTCCACACACATGACAAGCACCTTTCTTCTTGCCATTCTTCTTCTTGAAGTTCGTGTGTTGCACAGCCTTGTTCTTCCCATCAAACTTTCTTTACCATCAAACTTGCCCTTGTTCTTGAACTTGTGGGGCTGGAAGTTCTGCTTCTGTACCACATTGGCACTAGATCCTCCCTCAATACCTCGAGCACGTGTGTCCTTTGCTCTCGCCTTTTCTTCAACATCAAGAGTACCAATGAGATCCGGAACGGAAAACTCGTGTCTCTTATGCTTCAGTAAGGTAGCAAAGTTCCTCCATGAAGGAGGAAGCTTAGTGATGATACCCCCGGCAACAAACTTGTCCGGTAGCATGCAATTGAAGTGCTCAAGTTCTCTAGCAAATGACTGTATCTCATGAGCCTGCTCAACCACGGAGCGCTCTTGAGTCATCCTGTAATCATAGAATTGCTCCATGATGTACAGCTCAGTGCCGGCATCCGAGACCCCAAACTTGGCCTCGAGTGCGTCCCACATATCTTTTCCATTATCAATTGATGCATAAGAATCAACTATGTTCTCTCCAAGAACACTCAAGAGTGCAGCCTTAAACAAGGTATCCATTTTCTGAAAAGCTTGTGCCTGTTGGGCATCTTGCTGTCCTTCAGGTTTGCCAAGAGTGGCGTCATAGCAACTCATGGTTTGAAACCATAAGACTGCTCTCACGCGCCACCTCTTATAGTGGATACCCTCAAACATAGGAGGTCTCATGGAAGCAGCAAAACCACTTGGGGTAAATTGCCTATAATAAGGTTTTTGGACTGTTGGAAATATGAGCAATTTACCGAGTGATTTTATTAACAGAAATACTAGATAAAGCATGAGTAGTGTAGCAGTGATAAAACAGGCCATGCGATTTGACAAAGGGAAGGTAAAAAACATCTTCATATATGAACCGTAACTAAACATATCTTGAGCGGACAGTATAGCAAGGAGCATATATGAAATAGAGTCTAACATATCCAGGGCAAACACTAGAACAAGGAATTGTAGCAGAACCTCTAATAGAAAGGGGACGAACACGTACGAGGCAGCAGCAGCAGGAGCGCTGGACTTGGGGTCGATGTCCTCGCCAGCCATGTCGTCGAGGAGGTCGGGGAAGAAGTCGTCGTCGGGGAAGTAGTCGTCGGAGTCCGGGGCTTCCGTGATGAAGAAGTCAGTAGTCGCGCAGAGCGCTCCCCAAAAACCTTATCACCCTTCTCCCGTACAGGACTCAAAGAGTGCGGTTTCGGAGGCCTACTGACCTACGGTGCACGCCGCAAGCCAGGATGGAGAAGATCGTAGTAGCAGCGCAGTGCTCAGGAACCGGTGGCGAGAGGAAGAAGTAGTTCTGGTGCGTCTTGCTGAGAGGAGCGACCTCCCTTTTATAGGCGCGGAGCTAAAGGGACCGAGGGAGATGAAACGAACAGACAGCAGCCGAAGGGTGCAGCTTTCGCATTTAATCTCCACTACAGCAAAAGCTTTCCATCTCCCGAGTGACCTTTCGTATACCCGTAGTGCGTGGCAAAAATTTAGACATCGGCTTGGCTTATTCCCGCAACCCGCGGCGCGTCGTGACGAGGC
>NW_021316486.1:0-1163 GCF_002162155.2 Triticum dicoccoides | reverse complement strand
CCACTCGGTTGTGCGCGTCTTCACCACTCGGCCGCCCCGCGCGTCGCCACTCGGTTGTGCGCGTCTTCACCACTCGGCCGCCCCGCGCGGCGCCACTCGGTTTTGCACGTCTTCACCACTCGGCCGCCCCGCGCGTCGCCACTCGGTTGCGCACGTCTTCATCACTCGTCCGCCCCGCGCGTCTCCACTCGGTTGTGTGCGTCTTCACCACTCGGCCGCCCCGCGCATCGCCACTTGGTTCTGCACGTCTTCACCACTCGCCCGCCCCGCGCGGCGCCACTCGGTTTTGCACGTCTTCACCACTCGGCTGCCCCGCGCGTCGCCACTCGGTTATACACGTCCTCGCCCCTCGGCCGCCCTGCGCGTCGCCACTCGGTTATACACGTCCTCGCCCCTCGGCCGCCCCGCGCGTCACCATCAGTTGGACATGTCTTTACCTCTACACCCCCAGCACGGGAACGGCTAAGTTACTCATATGGTCAAACCTCATATCACACTCTGTAGCAAGCTTACCTCCTTCGAGCATCACTCGGGGGCTACGCGCGGCAGTTGGCCACGTCACCCTCAGGGGTTACGCCCATTTGGTCAACCTGTTGATCACATCAAGATATTCTTCTGACCATACATGCTCGGTTCGCCGAAGATCTATAAGTGAAGCACGTCCACTTGGATAAATACCCCTTTTCATGCAAAAGGGTAAAAATGAAACGCCATCGCTGAATCGTACAGGCGACCTTACTCATCGTTCGTACAACCACCTCGTTACGCATCCATCCGATTGATTCAATTCCAGACAAAGATATTTGCCATGCCAACTGCATGGAGGTTTACCGAGAGACTTAAACCCTCTGCCAGACTCATCTAGTCCGACAGAGGCTCGGGGACTACACCCAGTGGGTGCACTCAGCGTGCCCCCACTGGAAGAGGACTCAGAAAGAAACATTTTGCTCGATGCAAACCTATCTCCAGTATTACTCGACCTCCGAGTCAGAGAAGAACAAGTTCGATCAGTACCAGCTAAGAAGAGTTTTAGTTCTCTCATACTCCCGCCGACTGCCCGCAGTCGACAGCAGTCTCGGGGACTACACCCAGTGGGTGCACTCAGCGTGCCCCCACTGGAATGGTATCCACTCGGAACGGTCCGCCCAACCCGAGTGACGGCC
>NW_021316485.1:0-1489 GCF_002162155.2 Triticum dicoccoides | reverse complement strand
ATTTGCGCAAATCAAAGCTAATGCCACGTGCTGATGGTCCCTTTAAGGTGTTAGAGAAAATAAATGATAATGCATATAAATTTGAGCTGCCTGCAGATTTTGGGGTTAGTCCCACTTTTAACATTGCAGATTTGAAGCATTATGTGGGTGAGGAAGATGAACTTCCGTCGAGGACGACTTCATTTCAAGAAGGGGAGGATGATGAGGACATCAATACAATTGTTACACCCACAGCCCCTGCTGCTATACATACTGGACCAATTACTAGAGCTCGTGCACGCCAACTAAATTACCAGGTACTTTCGTTTCTTGGTAATGATTCTAATGTTCATGAGAATATGATGCTGCCTAAATTGGATACATTTGTTTTGCTTACAAATGAAGGGCCTAGCTTGGAGAAGGATGAACATTGGAGCAAGAACAAGCATGGAGATGATGGCATGCGCAAGGGGAACAAGAACGGAGTTACAAGTGATGATTTCCGGACTTTGAAGCCACCATAATGTGTGCATGAAGCCTTGGACGAAATATACAAAATGCCACTTCATAAATTTCGTCCCGAGGCTATTTTAGGTGCTGCATCACCTTATTATTGGGCCAGGCCCATGTAATTTCGAAATACATAAGTATAGGCTATTTTTAGAGTCCGTATGTGTGGGGAAACAAGAGATAGGGTTGATTTCGGACCCCTCCACCAAGGGCCACGAAATCCCCCCTCTTCCTCCATATATACAGCCCTTAGGGCATCGTTTAGACTTTGGGTTTTGTTTAGATTAAAAGTTCGCCATAGCTGCAACTTCGCGTACTTCATTTGTGTTCAACGACCAGACAAAGGCGTCACAGAACCCCACCTTGATCAATAAAGCTTTCATCTTATTTTCGCAATATCCAGATTGCAATCTTAGTTTCTTGCTTGTTCTTCGTTTGCTCGCAGGAAACAGACCCTCGTGGTCAGGTTGATCGTGCTCCGGCGTGGTCAATAACCTCTCAGAGTTGGTTTAGCGATTGCTAAGGCGCGACGTCCTCGCACGTTCGTAGTCGGATCGTCAAAGTCGACTTCCACCAAAGCGAAATCCGCCATCTCATCGAAAGACGGGACACCTTTGCCTCTATCATTCATCATGGACACCGCGTGCATCTTCTACTTCAACTGCACCAGCACCTCAATCAGGTGCCTCCTACGGCCGTGATACAAGAAAACAGGAACAACCACCATTATCTGCCAAGAGCGCACCTGCCGGGCCTGCACAGAGTTCTTCTTCTTCCAGGGCATCAACAGGGCACACAAGTGATATTATTTGTCGTCGTTGTAAGGGAGGAGGTCATTATGCGAGAGAATGCAAATCTCCGCGTGTGATGATTGCTACCGAGGGTGGTGGATATGAGTCCGCTAGTGACTATGATGAGGAGACATTGGCTCTTATTACACGTGAAGAACATGGTGGAGATGATTCTGATCATGAGACGCAATACATGGCTCCTGAAGACG
>NW_021316484.1:0-3312 GCF_002162155.2 Triticum dicoccoides | reverse complement strand
ACTTTTTTTGTAAACCAACGAACTTTTTTAAATTCGATGAAATATTTTCGAATTGGATGAACTATTTTCAATATCCAAAATATGTTCAGATTTTTCGGAATTCGTTTGACTTTTCACAAAATGTTTTTTCGAAATTCCAAATTTTGTTCACGTTCCAAAAATAGTTCTGAATTCCAATTTTTTGTTAACCATATTGAAGAAAAATGTTCACAATACATTCAAAAAATATTCAGTGTGTATAAAAAAATGTTCATCATGTATAGAAATTTTGTTCAGCATGCATTCGAAAGGAGTTCATCGTATTTTAAAAAAAGTTCTATGTGTATTTGAATATTGTTCACCAAACATTGAAAAAATGTTCAGTGTGTATATAAAAATGTTCATCGTGTAGAGAAATTTAGTTCAGCATGTATTCAAAAAAAGTTCAGCGTATTTTAGAAAAATGTTCTGTGTTTCTTTGAATAATGTTCACCCTATACTAAGAAAATGTTCAATGTGTATTCAGAACTATTTTTGAATACGCGGACTTTTTTTGCATGCTCAAGAACTCCATCCGTAATATTTGAACATATTTTCAATAATTGAAATGTATAAATGCCACAGTGTATTGTGCAATAAATAGCACGTATATTGGCTATTTATTTAAACTTTTGTGGTGAGAATATTCGCTAGTAGTTAGTTGGTGCAGTGGCTAGCCTCAGCGTGTGGAAGCAGGAGGTCAGCCGGGCGGTGGCTCCGCCACTGCTACATAGGACTTGATCCATAAACTGATTATTTTAGGGGATCAAAGCTTTTTTATGGGAAGGGATAGAATTTCTCTAAGATTGTTTATCCGTAGGAATTTTGAACAATTGAAAAGCTTATATATTGTTTTGGTACGGGTTGTTTCATCATGGGACTAAATCCTGTAAAATATATTCTTAGGGTTTACTTGTATCATATTTAACATAACTTGTACTATGCGCTCAAACATCCTTGAAAGATTATTTTGTATTTGTATAGCTCAACCAGATAACCTTTCGTGTAAAAGCAATACTATATGAATTAAATCGATGTGTCGTTATCGACATGTTGGCTACATCAACATCGCTCAGGTTCGCCAAATGCAAAAGTTAGATGTTCACTTGACTGCATCATCTCTCAAGACAGGCCAGCATATATACTGCTCAAAGCACTTCACTGTCGTGGGCTCGTGGATATTGAAAACACCTGAATTAGCCCTTTCTTCGGTGGGTATCTACATGCAACACAATTCAAAAGATTCTTTTTTGCATGTGGACCAAGTTGTGTCTCACTATCGTAACTCTTATAAAAAACAAATCAATGAAATATGACCACCCTAAAAGTCGTGCCTAACTTTTTTCTCTCGTGTAGGCAACCAAACACGAGGGCTGTTGTGGAACCGCTTTTTTTTGCGGGTGGCTATTTTGGACTTTTTTAAAAAAATCTGCTATTTGGACTTTACATTGTTGGCCAGCTGGTACAATTGTCATATTCCTGCGGGGTACAAACCACTCGGTATAACTGCATATTTTATTTCTGTTTTTGTATAGAGTTTTATGAATCACAAGGAGACTGCTCGGTAGAAGACATACTTATGTCTTTTCAGAGTCTGGAGAGGCGTACACCTGTGTCAGGTAGCATTGTGCAAGCTCTAAGACATGTTTACAACTTTTGCATAAGCTCCCAGATAAAAAAAATTTAAATTCCGGCGATACGCTTTCAGTGGAAGTAGACGTTCCCGTCGACTATGCGGCATCTACGTTAACTTTGTAAAATCTTAAAATAATATGCCGGCTTAGTCTCGAAGGTGCTCATAGGTGTAGGGTGTGCGTCGTGCATTCAGTGGGATGAGTGTATGCGTCTTTAAATGAGCGTTTGCGTCTGTATTGTGTTAAAAAAACTTTTGCATGAGCTCCTAGATAAAAAAAAATCAAATTCAATATTCCCTGAAGTACTACCTCCTACTCCCTCCATTTGTATTATTTGTCGGGAAAATGGATGCATCTAGACAAATTTTAATTCTAAATACATCCATTTTCTCCATTTTCTGCGACAGGTATTCCGGACCTAAGGGAGTATTAAACAAGAGGTAAATACACTAGCGGTGCCTTACCTTGCCATGCACGTTCACTTTAGTGCCTGAACTTGAAAAATACATCAAACTGGTTCTAAAACTTGGCACGAACGTGCAAATACGGTGCTAATCCGGTCTATAGATGTAAAGTGCGTCGATATGGCACCGTATATGGCTGATGTGGTACTGACATGGCATGGGGCCCACTTATATCTGCAAAACAAAATTACTTGAATACTATCTGTCTCTATGATTAGCGGGCCTGCCTGTCAGTACGTTAGCAAAATTAATATGAAAATTGCGCCGGAATGGACTTGAACCGGCAGCCTGCCGCTTGTGAGCTGGTCGTACTAGCCACAACATAGAATATGATTTGCTAACTTAAGATAGCCTCTCATTCCTAATGTATTTTAACTAAAACTCTTCTGTCCATAAATGGGCTGCAGCCAATGCCTCATTTTACACATGTTATTTTTTTAAAGTAAATAATAATCATAATAAGAAAAGTTAGAATCAAATATTCATGTGTTATTAATAATTACCTCGTGCCACACAAATATTAGTGTGCACACAATATAATATCTAGAGGTATACAATAAAATAACTTATTAAACCTGTAATTTTTAGAAATATTAACTTCTAATTTAGAAATCTCTACTCCTATAAAAGATTCATTTGGTGATGATGGTGTTTCTGTCATCCGTCATTTTTGACCATTAGATCTACATCTATAAATTGTAAGGTAAGTTGTGGCCATTTTGCAAAAATAGTCTACTTCTCTGCTCCAATGTCCAGAAAACACCTTAGTATCTTGAAATCAACCACATCTCTCCCTCACCTTATCAAAACAGCCCGAGGAATATTTTTGAGTGAAACATAATATATTTTTAATGATATATGTATATCAAAACTAGAGTGTTTTCTTTCAAATATGTGAACAAGTATAATTTTGTTTGGATCCGTTGCAACGCACGAGCACATTGCTAGTTAATATTTTAAATATAACCTCTGAGTATTTAAAAATCTTTGCAAATACAAACATTTAAAAATATTCATATAAATATTAAAACGTTTCAATAATGGAAATAATATTTACAAACTGTAATATAAAAGAAATATATTATTTATAAACATTGTTATTATTCATATATTATTTCATTACTATCTATTTTAAATATTCATATAATTGTTAAATATAAACCATGACTGTGTATTTTAAATGTTTGTATTTAAAA